>NC_090447.1:573353780-573653780 GCF_031143425.1 Pleurodeles waltl
CCCCCAAGTCTCCTGATAAAAATCGTACCTCACTTGTGTGGGTAGGCCTAGCGCCTTGCGACAGGAAAGGCCCCGAAACACAACATGGACACTTACCATTCTCCCATAGAAAACAGAGCTCGTTTTTTGGAAAGTGCTTAGCTGTGGATTTTGGCCTGTAGCTCAGCTGACACCTAATGAAATCTACCAAACCTGTGCATTTTTAAAACTAGACACCTGGGGGAATCCAAGATGGGGTGAGTTGTAGGGCTCTCACCGGGTTCGGTTACCCAGAATCCTTTGCAAACCTCGAAATTTGGCCACAAAACACCTTTTCCTCACATTTTGGTGACAGAAAGTACTGTAATCTGAGAGGACCCACAAATTTCCTTCCACCCAGTATTCCCCCAAGCCTCCCGATAAAAATGATACCTCACTTGTTTGGGTAGGCCTAGTGCCCGCAACAGGAAATGCCCCAAAACACAACTGGACACTTCACATTCTCCCATGAAAACACACCTGCTTTTGCAAAGTGCCTAGCTGTGGATTTTGGCCTCGAGGTCAGCCGGCACCTAAGGAAACCTACCAAACCTGTGTATTTTTGAAAACTAGACACCTTGGGGAATCCACGATGGGGTGACTAGTGGGGCTTTCACCAGGTTCTGTTACCCATAATCCTTTCCTAACCTCGACATTTGGCCAAAAAACACTATTTCCTCACATTTTGGTTTAAGAAAGTTCTGGAATCTGAGAGGACCCACACATTTCCCTCCACCCAGTGTTCCCCCAAGACTCCCGATAAAAATGGTACCTCACTTGTGTGCGTAGCCTAGCTCCCGCAACAGGAAATGCCCCAAAACACAACATGGACACATCACATTCTACCAAAGAAAACCCCTGATTTTTTGCAAAGAGCCTAGGTGTGGATTTTGGCCTCGAGCTCTGCCGGCACCTAAGGGAAACCTACCAAACCTGTGCATTTTTGAAAACTAGAAACCTTGGGGAATCCACGATGGGGTAACTTGTGGGGCTCCCACCAGGTTCTGTTATGTAGAATCCTTTGCAAACCTCGACATTTGGCCAAAAAACACTTTTCACTCACATTTTGGTGATAGAAAGTTCTGGAATCTGAGAGGACCTACAAATATCCTTCCACCCAGTGTTCCCCCAAGTCTCCTGATAAAAATCGTACCTCACTTGTGTGGGTAGGCCTAGCGCCTGCGACAGGAAAGGCCCCGAAACACAACATGGACACTTACCATTCTCTCAAAGAAAACAGAGCTCGTTTTTTGGAAAGTGCTTAGCTGTGGATTTTGGCCTGTAGCTCAGCCGACACCTAATGAAATCTACCAAACCTGTGCATTTTTTAAAACTAGACACCTGGGGGAATCCAAGATGGGGTGAGTTGTAGGGCTCTCACCAGGTTCGGTTACCCAGAATCCTTTGCAAACCTCGAAATTTGGCCAAAAAACACCTTTTCCTCACATTTTGGTGACAGAAAGTACTGTAATCTGAGAGGACCCACAAATTTCCTTCCACCCAGTATTCCCCCAAGCCTCCCGATAAAAATGGTACCTCACTTGTGTGGGTAGGCCTAGTGCCCGCAACAGAAATTCCCCAAAACACAACGTGGACACTTCACATTCTCCCATGAAAACACACCTGTTTTTGCAAAGTGCCAAGCTGTGGATTTTGGCCTAGAGGTCAGCCGGCACCTAAGGAAACCTACCAAACCTGTGTATTTTTGAAAACTAAACACCTTGGGGAATCCACGATGGGGTGACTAGTGGGGCTATCACCAGGTTCTGTTATCCAGAATCTTTTCCAAACCTCGACATTTGGCCAAAAAAACACTATTTCCTCACATTTTGGTTTAGGAAAGTTCTGGAATCTGAGAGGACCCACATATTTCCCTCCACCCAGTGTTCCCCCAAGACTCCCGATAAAAATGGTACCTCACTTGTGTGCGTAGCCTAGCTCCCGCAACAGGAAATGCCCCAAAACACAACATGGACACATCACATTCTACCAAAGAAAACCCCTGTTTTTTTGCAAAGAGCCTAGGTTTGGATTTTGGCCTCGAGCTCTGCCGGCACCTAAGGAAACCTACCAAACCTGTGTATATTTGAAAACTAGACACCTTGGGGAATACACGGTGGGGTGACTTGTGGGGCTCTCACCAGGTTCTCTTACCCAGAATCCTTTGCAAACCTAAACATTTGGCCATAAAACACTTTTTCCTCACATTTTATTGACAGAAAGTTCTGGAATCTGAGAGGACCCACACATTTCTATTCACCCAGTGTTCCCCTAAGCCTCCTGATAAAAATGGTACCTCACTTGTGTGGGTAGGCCTAGCGCCCGCGACAGGAAATGCCCCAAAACACAACATGGACACTTCACATTCTCCCAAGGAAAACACCCCTGTTTTTTAAAAGTGCCTAGCTGTGGATTTTGGCCTCGAGCTCAGCCGGCCCCTAAGGAAACCTACCAAACCTGTGGATTTTTGAAAACTAGACACCTTGGGGAATGCACGATGGGGTTACTTGTGGGGCTCTCACCAGGTTCTGTTACTCAGAATCCTTTGCAAACCTCGACATTTGGCCAAAAAACACTTTTTCCTCACATTTTATTGACAGAAAGTTCTGGAATCTTAGAGGACCCACACATTTCTATCCACCCAGTGTTCCCCTAAGCCTCCTGATAAAAATGGCACCTCAATTGTGTGGGTAGGCCTAGCGCCCGCGACAGGAAATGCCATAAAACACAACATGGACACATCACATTCCCCCAAAGAAAACACCCTTGTTTTTGCAAAGTGCTTAGCTGTGGATTTTGGCCTCGAGCTCTGCCGGCACCTAAGGAAACCTACCAAACCTGTGTATTTTTAAAAACTAGAAACCTTGGGGAATCCACGATGGGGTGACTTATGGGGCTCCCACCAGGTTCTGTTATGCAGAATCCTTTGCAAACCTCGACATTTGGCCAAAAAACACTTTTCCCTCACATTTTGGTGACAGAAAGTTCTGGAATCTGAGAGGACCTACAAATATCCTTCCACCCAGTGTTCCCCCAAGTCTCCTGATAAAAATCGTACCTCACTTGTGTGGGTAGGCCTAGGGCCTGCGACAGGAAAGGCCCCGAAATACAACATGGACACTTACCATTCTTTCAAAGAAAACAGAGCTCGTTTTTTGGAAAGTGCTTAGCTGTGGATTTTGGCCTGTAGCTCAGCCGACACCTAATGAAATCTACCATTCCTGTGCATTTTTAAAAACTAGACACGTGGGGGAATCCAAGATGGGGTGAGTTGTAGGGCTCTCACCAGGTTCGGTTACCCAGAATCCTTTGGAAACCTCGAAATTTGGCCAAAAAACACCTTTTCCTCACATTTTGGTGACAGAAAGTACTGTAATCTGAGAGGACCCACAAATTTCCTTCCACCCAGTATTCCCCCAAGCCTCCCGATAAAAATGGTACCTCACTTGTGTGGGTAGGCCTAGTGCCCGCAACAGGAAATTCCCCAAAACACAACGTGGACACTTCACATTCTCCCATGAAAACACACCTGTTTTTGCAAAGTGCCAAGCTGTGGATTTTGGCCTAGAGGTCAGCCGGCACCTAAGGAAACCTACCAAACCTGTGTATTTTTGAAAACTAAACACCTTGGGGAATCCACGATGGGGTGACTAGTGGGGCTATCACCAGGTTCTGTTACCCAGAATCTTTTCCAAACCTCGACATTTGGCCAAAAAACACTATTTCCTCACATTTTGGTTTAAGAAAGTTCTGGAATCTGAGAGGACCCACACATTTCCCTCCACCCAGTGTTCCCCCAAGACTCCCGATAAAAATGGTACCTCACTTGTGTGCGTAGCCTAGCTCCCGCAACAGGAAATGCCCCAAAAACACAACATGGACACATCACATTCTACCAAAGAAAACCCCTGATTTTTTGCAAAGAACCTAGGTGTGGATTTTGGCCTCGAGCTCTGCCGGCACCTAAGGAAACCTACCAAACCTGTGCATTTTTGAAAACTAGAAACCTTGGGGAATCCACGATGGGGTAACTTGTGGGGCTCCCACCAGGTTCTGTTATGCAGAATCCTTTGCAAACCTCGACATTTGGCCAAAAAACACTTTTCCCTCACATTTTGGTGACAGAAAGTTCTGGAATCTGAGAGGACCTACAAATATCCTTCCACCCAGTGTTCCCCCAAGTCTCCTGATAAAAATCGTACCTCACTTGTGTGGGTAGGCCTAGCGCCTGCGACAGGAAAGGCCCCGAAACACAACATGGACACTTACCATTCTCTCAAAGAAAACAGAGCTCGTTTTTTGGAAAGTGCTTAGCTGTGGATTTTGGCCTGTAGCTAAGCCGACACCTAATGAAATCTACCAAACTTGTGCATTTTTAAAAACTAGACACCTGGGGGAATCCAAGATGGGGTGAGTTGTAGGGCTCTCACCAGGTTCGGTTACCCAGAATCCTTTGCAAACCTCGAAATTTGGCCAAAAAACACCTTTTCCTCACATTTTGGTGACAGAAAGTACTGTAATCTGAGAGGACCCACAAATTTCCTTCCACCCAGTATTCCCCCAAGCCTCCCGATAAAAATGGTACCTCACTTGTGTGGGTAGGCCTAGTGCCCGCAACAGGAAATTCTCCAAAACACAACGTGGACACTTCACATTCTCCCATGAAAACACACCTGTTTTTGCAAAGTGCCAAGCTGTGGATTTTGGCCTAGAGGTCAGCCGGCACCTAAGGAAACCTACCAAACCTGTGTATTTTTGAAAACTAAACACCTTGGGGAATCCACGATGGGGTGACTAGTGGGGCTATCACCAGGTTCTGTTACCCAGAATCTTTTCCAAATCTCGACATTTGGCCAAAAAACACTATTTCCTCACATTTTGGTTTAGGAAAGTTCTGGAATCTGAGAGGACCCACACATTTCCCTCCACCCAGTATTCCCCCAAGACTCCCGATAAAAATGGTACCTCACTTGTGTGCGTAGCCTAGCTCCCGCAACAGGAAATGCCCCAAAACACAACATGGACACATCACATTCTACCAAAGAAAACCCCTGTTTTTTTGCAAAGAGCCTAGGTTTGGATTTTGGCCTCGAGCTCTGCCGGCACCTAAGGAAACCTACCAAACCTGTGTATATTTGAAAACTAGACACCTTGGGGAATACTCGATGGGGTGACTTGTGGGGCTCTCACCAGGTTCTCTTACCCAGAATCCTTTGCAAACCTAAACATTTGGCCATAAAACACTTTTTCCTCACATTTTATTGACAGAAAGTTCTGGAATCTGAGAGGACCCACACATTTCTATTCACCCAGTGTTCCCCTAAGCCTCCTGATAAAAATGGTACCTCACTTCTGTGGGTAGGCCTAGCGCCCGCGACAGGAAATGCCCCAAAACACAACATGGACACTTCACATTCTCCCAAGGAAAACACCCCTGTTTTTTAAAAGTGCCTAGCTGTGGATTTTGGCCTCGAGCTCAGCCGGCCCCTAAGGAAACCTACCAAACCTGTGGATTTTTGAAAACTAGACACCTTGGGGAATGCACGATGGGGTTACTTGTGGGGCTCTCATCAGGTTCTGTTACTCAGAATCCTTTGCAAACCTCGACATTTGGCCAAAAAACACTTTTTCCTCACATTTTATTGATAGAAAGTTCTGGAATCTTAGAGGACCCACACATTTCTATCCACCCAGTGTTCCCCTAAGCCTCCTGATAAAAATGGCACCTCAATTGTGTGGGTAGGCCTAGCGCCCGCGACAGGAAATGCCATAAAACACAACATGGACACATCACATTCTCCCAAAGAAAACACCCTTGTTTTTGCAAAGTGCTTAGCTGTGGATTTTGGCCTCGAGCTCTGCCGGCACCTAAGGAAACCTACCAAACCTGTGTATTTTTTAAAAACTAGAAACCTTGGGGAATCCACGATGGGGTGACTTATGGGGCTCCCACCATGTTCTGTTATGCAGAATCCTTTGCAAACCTCGACATTTGGCCAAAAAACACTTTTCCCTCACATTTTGGTGACAGAAAGTTCTGGAATCTGAGAGGACCTACAAATATTCTTCCACCCAGTGTTCCCCCAAGTCTCCTGATAAAAATCGTACCTCACTTGTGTGGGTAGGCCTAGCGCCTGCGACAGGAAAGGCCCCGAAACACAACATGGACACTTACCATTCTCCCAAAGAAAACAGAGCTCGTTTTTGGGAAAGTGCTTAGCTGTGGATTTTGGCCTGTAGCTCAGCCGACACCTAATGAAATCTACCATTCCTGTGCATTTTTAAAAACTAGACACGTGGGGGAATCCAAGATGGGGTGAGTTGTAGGGCTCTCACCAGGTTCGGTTACCCAGAATCCTTTGGAAACCTCGAAATTTGGACAAAAAACACCTTTTCCTCACATTTTGGTGACAGAAAGTACTGTAATCTGAGAGGACCCACAAATTTCCTTCCACCCAGTATTCCCCCAAGCCTCCCGATAAAAATGGTACCTCACTTGTGTGGGTAGGCCTAGTACCCGCAACAGGAAATGCCCCAAAACACAACGTGGACACTTCACATTCTCCCATGAAAACACACCTGTTTTTGCAAAGTGCCTAGCTGTAGATTTTGGCCTCGAGGTCAGCCGGCACCTAAGGAAACCTACCAAACCTGTGGATTTTTCAAAACTAGACACCTTGGGGAATCCACGATGGGGTGACTAGTGGGGCTTTCACCAGGTTCTGTTACCCATAATCCTTTCCAAACCTCGACATTTGGCCAAAAAACACTATTTCCTCTCATTTTGGTTTAAGCAAGTTCTGGAATCTGAGAGGACCCACACATTTCCCTCCACCCAGTGTTCCCCCAAGACTCCCGATAAAAATGGTACCTCACTTGTGTGCGTAGCCTAGCTCCCGCAACAGGAAATGCCCCAAAAACACAACATGGACACATCACATTCTACCAAAGAAAACCCCTGATTTTTTGCAAAGAGCCTAGGTGTGGATTTTGGCCTCGAGCTCTGCCGGCACCTAAGGAAACCTACCAAACCTGTACATTTTTGAAAACTAGAAACCTTGGGGAATCCACGATGGGGTAACTTGTGGGGCTCCCACCAGGTTCTGTTATGCAGAATCCTTTGCAAACCTCGACATTTGGCCAAAAAACACTTTTCCCTCACATTTTGGTGACAGAAAGTTCTGGAATCTGAGAGGACCTACAAATATCCTTCCACCCAGTGTTCCCCCAAGTCTCCTGATAAAAATCGTACCTCACTTGTGTGGGTAGGCCTAGCGCCTGCGACAGGAAAGGCCTCGAAACACAACATGGACACTTACCATTCTCTCAAAGAAAACAGAGCTCGTTTTTTGGAAAGTGCTTAGCTGTGGATTTTGGCCTGTAACTCAGCCGACACCTAATGAAGTCTACCAAACTTGTGCATTTTTAAAAACTAGACACCTGGGGGAATCCAAGATGGGGTGAGTTGTAGGGCTCTCACCAGGTTCGGTTACCCAGAATCCTTTGCAAACCTCGAAATTTGGCCAATAAACACCTTTTCCTCACATTTTGGTGACAGAAAGTACTGTAATCTGAGAGGACCCACAAATTTCCTTCCACCCAGTATTCCCCCAAGCCTCCCGATAAAAATGGTACCTCACTTGTGTGGGTTGGCCTAGTGCCCGCAACAGGAAATTCCCCAAAACACAACGTGGACACATCACATTCTCCCATGAAAACACACCTGTTTTTGCAAAGTGCCAAGCTGTGGATTTTGGCCTAGAGGTCAGCCGGCACCTAAGGAAACCTACCAAACCTGTGTATTTTTGAAAACTAAACACCTTGGGGAATCCACGATGGGGTGACTAGTGGGGCTATCACCAGGTTCTGTTACCCAGAATCTTTTCCAAACCTCGACATTTGGCCAAAAAACACTATTTCCTCACATTTTGGTTTAAGAAAGTTCTGGAATCTGAGAGGACCCACATATTTCCCTCCACCCAGTGTTCCCCCAAGACTCCCGATAAAAATGGTACCTCACTTGTGTGCGTAGCCTAGCTCCCGCAACAGGAAATGCCCCAAAACACAACATGGACACATCACATTCTACCAAAGAAAACCCCTGTTTTTTTGCAAAGAGCCTAGGTTTGGATTTTGGCCTCGAGCTCTGCCGGCACCTATGGAAACCTACCAAAACTGTGTATTTTTGAAAACTAGACACCTTGGGGAATCCACTTTGGGGTGACATGTGGGGCTCCCACCAGGTTCTGTTATGCAGAATCCTTTGCAAACCTCGACATTTGGCCAAAAAACACTTTTCCCTCATATTTTGGTGACAGAAAGTTCTGGAATCTGAGAGGACCTACAAATATCCTTTCACCCAGTGTTCCCCCAAGTCTCCTGATAAAAATCGTACCTCACTTGTGTGGGTAGGCCTAGCGCCTGCGACAGGAAAGGCCCCGAAACACAACATGGACACTTACCATTCTCCCATAGAAAACAGAGCTCGTTTTTTGGAAAGTGCTTAGCTGTGGATTTTGGCCTGTAGCTCAGCTGACACCTAATGAAATCTACCAAACCTGTGCATTTTTAAAAACTAGACACCTGGGGGAATCCAAGATGGGGTGAGTTGTAGGGCTCTCACCGGGTTCGGTTACCCAGAATCCTTTGCAAACCTCGAAATTTGGCCACAAAACACCTTTTCCTCACATTTTGGTGACAGAAAGTACTGTAATCTGAGAGGACCCACAAATTTCCTTCCACCCAGTATTCCCCCAAGCCTCCCGATAAAAATGATACCTCACTTGTTTGGGTAGGCCTAGTGCCCGCAACAGGAAATGCCCCAAAACACAACTGGACACTTCACATTCTCCCATGAAAACACACCTGTTTTTGCAAAGTGCCTAGCTGTGGATTTTGGCCTCGAGGTCAGCCGGCACCTAAGGAAACCTACCAAACCTGTGTATTTTTGAAAACTAGACACCTTGGGGAATCCACGATGGGGTGACTAGTGGGGCTTTCACCAGGTTCTGTTACCCATAATCCTTTCCTAACCTCGACATTTGGCCAAAAAACACTATTTCCTCACATTTTGGTTTAAGAAAGTTCTGGAATCTGAGAGGACCCACACATTTCCCTCCACCCAGTGTTCCCCCAAGACTCCCGATAAAAATGGTACCTCACTTGTGTGCGTAGCCTAGCTCCCGCAACAGGAAATGCCCCAAAACACAACATGGACACATCACATTCTACCAAAGAAAACCCCTGATTTTTTGCAAAGAGCCTAGGTGTGGATTTTGGCCTCGAGCTCTGCCGGCACCTAAGGAAACCTACCAAACCTGTGCATTTTTGAAAACTAGAAACCTTGGGGAATCCACGATGGGGTAACTTGTGGGGCTCCCACCAGGTTCTGTTATGTAGAATCCTTTGCAAACCTCGACATTTGGCCAAAAAACACTTTTCACTCACATTTTGGTGATAGAAAGTTCTGGAATCTGAGAGGACCTACAAATATCCTTCCACCCAGTGTTCCCCCAAGTCTCCTGATAAAAATCGTACCTCACTTGTGTGGGTAGGCCTAGCGCCTGCGACAGGAAAGGCCCCGAAACACAATATGGACACTTACCATTCTCTCAAAGAAAACAGAGCTCGTTTTTTGGAAAGTGCTTAGCTGTGGATTTTGGCCTGTAGCTCAGCCGACACCTAATGAAATCTACCAAACCTGTGCATTTTTAAAAACTAGACACCTGGGGGAATCCAAGATGGGGTGAGTTGTAGGGCTCTCACCAGGTTCGGTTACCCAGAATCCTTTGCAAACCTCGAAATTTGGCCAAAAAACACCTTTTCCTCACATTTTGGTGACAGAAAGTACTGTAATCTGAGAGGACCCACAAATTTCCTTCCACCCAGTATTCCCCCAAGCCTCCCGATAAAAATGGTACCTCACTTGTGTGGGTAGGCCTAGTGCCCGCAACAGGAAATTCCCCAAAACACAACGTGGACACTTCACATTCTCCCATGAAAACACACCTGTTTTTGCAAAGTGCCAAGCTGTGGATTTTGGCCTAGAGGTCAGCCGGCACCTAAGGAAACCTACCAAACCTGTGTATTTTTGAAAACTAAACACCTTGGGGAATCCACGATGGGGTGACTAGTGGGGCTATCACCAGGTTCTGTTATCCAGAATCTTTTCCAAACCTCGACATTTGGCCAAAAAAACACTATTTCCTCACATTTTGGTTTAGGAAAGTTCTGGAATCTGAGAGGACCCACATATTTCCCTCCACCCAGTGTTCCCCCAAGACTCCCGATAAAAATGGTACCTCACTTGTGTGCGTAGCCTAGCTCCCGCAACAGGAAATGCCCCAAAACACAACATGGACACATCACATTCTACCAAAGAAAACCCCTGTTTTTTTGCAAAGAGCCTAGGTTTGGATTTTGGCCTCGAGCTCTGCCGGCACCTAAGGAAACCTACCAAACCTGTGTATATTTGAAAACTAGACACCTTGGGGAATACACGGTGGGGTGACTTGTGGGGCTCTCACCAGGTTCTCTTACCCAGAATCCTTTGCAAACCTAAACATTTGGCCATAAAACACTTTTTCCTCACATTTTATTGACAGAAAGTTCTGGAATCTGAGAGGACCCACACATTTCTATTCACCCAGTGTTCCCCTAAGCCTCCTGATAAAAATGGTACCTCACTTGTGTGGGTAGGCATAGCGCCCGCGACAGGAAATGCCCCAAAACACAACATGGACACTTCACATTCTCCCAAGGAAAACACCCCTGTTTTTTAAAAGTGCCTAGCTGTGGATTTTGGCCTCGAGCTCAGCCGGCCCCTAAGGAAACCTACCAAACCTGTGGATTTTTGAAAACTAGACACCTTGGGGAATGCACGATGGGGTTACTTGTGGGGCTCTCACCAGGTTCTGTTACTCAGAATCCTTTGCAAACCTCGACATTTGGCCAAAAAACACTTTTTCCTCACATTTTATTGACAGAAAGTTCTGGAATCTTAGAGGACCCACACATTTCTATCCACCCAGTGTTCCCCTAAGCCTCCTGATAAAAATGGCACCTCAATTGTGTGGGTAGGCCTAGCGCCCGCGACAGGAAATGCCATAAAACACAACATGGACACATCACATTCTCCCAAAGAAAACACCCTTGTTTTTGCAAAGTGCTTAGCTGTGGATTTTGGCCTCGAGCTCTGCCGGCACCTAAGGAAACCTACCAAACCTGTGTATTTTTAAAAACTAGAAACCTTGGGGAATCCACGATGGGGTGACTTATGGGGCTCCCACCAGGTTCTGTTATGCAGAATCCTTTGCAAACCTCGACATTTGGCCAAAAAACACTTTTCCCTCACATTTTGGTGACAGAAAGTTCTGGAATCTGAGAGGACCTACAAATATCCTTCCACCCAGTGTTCCCCCAAGTCTCCTGATAAAAATCGTACCTCACTTGTGTGGGTAGGCCTAGGGCCTGCGACAGGAAAGGCCCCGAAACACAACATGGACACTTACCATTCTTTCAAAGAAAACAGAGCTCGTTTTTTGGAAAGTGCTTAGCTGTGGATTTTGGCCTGTAGCTCAGCCGACACCTAATGAAATCTACCATTCCTGTGCATTTTTAAAAACTAGACACGTGGGGGAATCCAAGATGGGGTGAGTTGTAGGGCTCTCACCAGGTTCGGTTACCCAGAATCCTTTGGAAACCTCGAAATTTGGCCAAAAAACACCTTTTCCTCACATTTTGGTGACAGAAAGTACTGTAATCTGAGAGGACCCACAAATTTCCTTCCACCCAGTATTCCCCCAAGCCTCCCGATAAAAATGGTACCTCACTTGTGTGGGTAGGCCTAGTGCCCGCAACAGGAAATTCCCCAAAACACAACGTGGACACTTCACATTCTCCCATGAAAACACACCTGTTTTTGCAAAGTGCCAAGCTGTGGATTTTGGCCTAGAGGTCAGCCGGCACCTAAGGAAACCTACCAAACCTGTGTATTTTTGAAAACTAAACACCTTGGGGAATCCACGATGGGGTGACTAGTGGGGCTATCACCAGGTTCTGTTACCCAGAATCTTTTCCAAACCTCGACATTTGGCCAAAAAACACTATTTCCTCACATTTTGGTTTAAGAAAGTTCTGGAATCTGAGAGGACCCACACATTTCCCTCCACCCAGTGTTCCCCCAAGACTCCCGATAAAAATGGTACCTCACTTGTGTGCGTAGCCTAGCTCCCGCAACAGGAAATGCCCCAAAAACACAACATGGACACATCACATTCTACCAAAGAAAACCCCTGATTTTTTGCAAAGAACCTAGGTGTGGATTTTGGCCTCGAGCTCTGCCGGCACCTAAGGAAACCTACCAAACCTGTGCATTTTTGAAAACTAGAAACCTTGGGGAATCCACGATGGGGTAACTTGTGGGGCTCCCACCAGGTTCTGTTATGCAGAATCCTTTGCAAACCTCGACATTTGGCCAAAAAACACTTTTCCCTCACATTTTGGTGACAGAAAGTTCTGGAATCTGAGAGGACCTACAAATATCCTTCCACCCAGTGTTCCCCCAAGTCTCCTGATAAAAATCGTACCTCACTTGTGTGGGTAGGCCTAGCGCCTGCGACAGGAAAGGCCCCGAAACACAACATGGACACTTACCATTCTCTCAAAGAAAACAGAGCTCGTTTTTTGGAAAGTGCTTAGCTGTGGATTTTGGCCTGTAGCTAAGCCGACACCTAATGAAATCTACCAAACTTGTGCATTTTTAAAAACTAGACACCTGGGGGAATCCAAGATGGGGTGAGTTGTAGGGCTCTCACCAGGTTCGGTTACCCAGAATCCTTTGCAAACCTCGAAATTTGGCCAAAAAACACCTTTTCCTCACATTTTGGTGACAGAAAGTACTGTAATCTGAGAGGACCCACAAATTTCCTTCCACCCAGTATTCCCCCAAGCCTCCCGATAAAAATGGTACCTCACTTGTGTGGGTAGGCCTAGTGCCCGCAACAGGAAATTCTCCAAAACACAACGTGGACACTTCACATTCTCCCATGAAAACACACCTGTTTTTGCAAAGTGCCAAGCTGTGGATTTTGGCCTAGAGGTCAGCCGGCACCTAAGGAAACCTACCAAACCTGTGTATTTTTGAAAACTAAACACCTTGGGGAATCCACGATGGGGTGACTAGTGGGGCTATCACCAGGTTCTGTTACCCAGAATCTTTTCCAAATCTCGACATTTGGCCAAAAAACACTATTTCCTCACATTTTGGTTTAGGAAAGTTCTGGAATCTGAGAGGACCCACACATTTCCCTCCACCCAGTGTTCCCCCAAGACTCCCGATAAAAATGGTACCTCACTTGTGTGCGTAGCCTAGCTCCCGCAACAGGAAATGCCCCAAAACACAACATGGACACATCACATTCTACCAAAGAAAACCCCTGTTTTTTTGCAAAGAGCCTAGGTTTGGATTTTGGCCTCGAGCTCTGCCGGCACCTAAGGAAACCTACCAAACCTGTGTATATTTGAAAACTAGACACCTTGGGGAATACTCGATGGGGTGACTTGTGGGGCTCTCACCAGGTTCTCTTACCCAGAATCCTTTGCAAACCTAAACATTTGGCCATAAAACACTTTTTCCTCACATTTTATTGACAGAAAGTTCTGGAATCTGAGAGGACCCACACATTTCTATTCACCCAGTGTTCCCCTAAGCCTCCTGATAAAAATGGTACCTCACTTCTGTGGGTAGGCCTAGCGCCCGCGACAGGAAATGCCCCAAAACACAACATGGACACTTCACATTCTCCCAAGGAAAACACCCCTGTTTTTTAAAAGTGCCTAGCTGTGGATTTTGGCCTCGAGCTCAGCCGGCCCCTAAGGAAACCTACCAAACCTGTGGATTTTTGAAAACTAGACACCTTGGGGAATGCACGATGGGGTTACTTGTGGGGCTCTCATCAGGTTCTGTTACTCAGAATCCTTTGCAAACCTCGACATTTGGCCAAAAAACACTTTTTCCTCACATTTTATTGATAGAAAGTTCTGGAATCTTAGAGGACCCACACATTTCTATCCACCCAGTGTTCCCCTAAGCCTCCTGATAAAAATGGCACCTCACTTGTGTGGGTAGGCCTAGTGCCCGCGACAGTAAATGCCATAAAACACAACATGGACACATCACATTCTCCCAAAGAAAACACCCTTGTTTTTGCAAAGTGCTTAGCTGTGGATTTTGGCCTCGAGCTCTGCCGGCACCTAAGGAAACCTACCAAACCTGTGTATTTTTTAAAACTAGAAACCTCGGGGAATCCACGATGGGGTGACTTATGGGGCTCCTACCAGGTTCTGTTATGCAGAATCCTTTGCAAACCTCGACATTTTGCCAAAAAACACTTTTCCCTCACATTTTGGTGACAGAAAGTTCTGGAATCTGAGAGGACCTACAAATATCCTTCCACCCAGTGTTCCCCCAAGTCTCCTGATAAAAATCGTACCTCACTTGTGTGGGTAGGCCTAGCGCCTGCGACAGGAAAGGCCCCGAAACACAACATGGACACTTACCATTCTTTCAAAGAAAACAGAGCTCGTTTTTTGGAAAGTGCTTAGCTGTGGATTTTGGCCTGTAGCTCAGCCGACACCTAATGAAATCTACCATTCCTGTGCATTTTTAAAAACTAGACACCTGGGGGAATCCAAGATGGGGTGAGTTGTAGGGCTCTCACCAGGTTCGGTTACCCAGAATCCTTTGGAAACCTCGAAATTTGGCCAAAAAACACCTTTTCCTCACATTTTGGTGACAGAAAGTACTGTAATCTGAGAGGACCCACAAATTTCCTTCCACCCAGTATTCCCCCAAGCCTCCCGATAAAAATGGTACCTCACTTGTGTGGGTAGGCCTAGTGCCCGCAACAGGAAATTCCCCAAAAAACACCGTGGACAATTCACATTCTCTCATGAAAACACACCTGTTTTTGCAAAGTGCCTAGCTGTGGATTTTGGCCTAGAGGTCAGCCGGCACCTAAGGAAACCTACCAAACCTGTGTATTTTTGAAAACTAAACACCATGGGGAATCCACGATGGGGTGACTAGTGGGGCTATCACCAGGTTCTGTTACCCAGAATCTTTTCCAAACCTCGACATTTGGCCAAAAAACACTATTTCCTCACATTTTGGTTTAAGAAAGTTCTGGAATCTGAGAGGACCCACACATTTCCCTCCACCCAGTGTTCCCCTAAGACTCCCGATAAAAATGGTACCTCACTTGTGTGCGTAGCCTAGCTCCCGCAACAGGAAATGCCCCAAAACACAACATGGACACATCACATTCTACCAAAGAAAACCCCTGTTTTTTTGCAAAGAGCCTAGGTTTGGATTTTGGCCTCAAGCTCTGCCGGCACCTATGGAAACCTACCAAAACTGTGTATTTTTGAAAACTAGACACCTTGGGGAATCCACTTTGGGGTGACTTGTGGGGCTCCCACCAGGTTCTGTTATGCAGAATCCTTTGCAAACCTCGACATTTGGCCAAAAAACACTTTTCCCTCATATTTTGGTGACAGAAAGTTCTGGAATCTGAGAGGACCTACAAATATCCTTCCACCCAGTGTTCCCCCAAGTCTCCTGATAAAAATCGTACCTCACTTGTGTGGGTAGGCCTAGCGCCTGCGACAGGAAAGGCCCCGAAACACAACATGGACACTTACCATTCTCCCAAAGAAAACAGAGCTCGTTTTTTGGAAAGTGCTTAGCTGTGGATTTTGGCCTGTAGCTCAGCTGACACCTAATGAAATCTACCAAACCTGTGCATTTTTAAAAATTAGACACCTGGGGGAATCCAAGATGGGGTGAGTTGTAGGGCTCTCACCAGGTTTGGTTACCCAGAATCCTTTGCAAACCTCGAAATTTGGCCAAAAAACACCTTTTCCTCACATTTTGGTGACAGAAAGTACTGTAATCTGAGAGGACCCACAAATTTCCTTCCACCCAGTATTCCCCCAAGCCTCCCGATAAAAATGGTACCTCACTTGTGTGGGTAGGCCTAGTGCCCGCAACAGGAAATGCCCCAAAACACGTGGACACTTCACATTCTCCCATGAAAACACACCTGTTTTTGCAAAGTGCCTAGCTGTGGATTTTGGCCGTGAGGTCAGCCGGCACCTAAGGAAACCTACCAAACCTGTGTATTTTTGAAAACTAGACACCTTGGGGAATCCACAATGGGGTGACTAGTGGGGCTTTCACCAGGTTCTGTTACCCATAATCCTTTCCAAACCTCGACATTTGGCCAAAAAACACTATTTCCTCACATTTTGGTTTAAGAAAGTTCTGGAATCTGAGAGGACCTACAAATATCCTTCCACCCAGTGTTCCCCCAAGTCTCCTGATAAAAATCGTACCTCACTTGTGTGGGTAGGCCTAGCGCCTGCGACAGGAAAGGCCCCGAAACACAACATGGACACTTACCATTCTCTCAAAGAAAACAGAGCTCGTTTTTTGGAAAGTGCTTAGCTGTGGATTTTGGCCTGTAGCTCAGCCGACACCTAATGAAATCTACCAAACCTGTGCATTTTTAAAAACTAGACACCTGGGGGAATCCAAGATGGGGTGAGTTGTAGGGCTCTCACCAGGTTCGGTTACCCAGAATCATTTGCAAACCTCGAAATTTGGCCAAAAAACACATTTTCCTCACATTTTGGTGACAGAAAGTACTGTAATCTGAGAGGACCCACAAATTTCCTTCCACCCAGTATTCCCCCAAGCCTCCCGATAAAAATGGTACCTCACTTGTGTGGGTAGGCCTAGTGCCCACAACAGGAAATTCCCCAAAACACAACGTGGACACTTCACATTCTCCCATGAAAACACACCTGTTTTTGCAAAGTGCCAAGCTGTGGATTTTGGCCTAGAGGTCAGCCGGCACCTAAGGAAACCTACCAAACCTGTGTATTTTTGAAAACTAAACACCTTGGGGAATCCACGATGGGGTGACTAGTGGGGCTATCACCAGGTTCTGTTACCCAGAATCTTTTCCAAACCTCGACATTTGGCCAAAAAACACTATTTCCTCACATTTTGGTTTAAGAAAGTTCTAGAATCTGAGAGGACCCACACATTTCCCTCCACCCAGTGTTCCCCCAAGACTCCCGATAAAAATGGTACCTCACTTGTGTGCGTAGCCTAGCTCCCGCAACAGGAAATGCCCCAAAACACAACATGGACACATCACATTCAACCAAAGAAAACCCCTGTTTTTTTGCAAAGAGCCTAGGTTTGGATTTTGGCCTCGAGCTCTGCCGGCACCTAAGGAAACCTACCAAACCTGTGTATATTTGAAAACTAGACACCTTGGGGAATACACGATGGGGTGACTTGTGGGGCTCTCACCAGGTTCTCTTACCCAGAATTCTTTGCAAACCTCAACATTTGGCCATAAAACACTTTTTCCTCACATTTTATTGACAGAAAGTTCTGGAATCTGAGAGGACCCATACATTTCTATTCACCCAGTGTTCCCCTAAGCCTCCTGATAAAAATGGTATCTCACTTGTGTGGGTAGGCCTAGCGCCCGCGACAGGAAATGCCCCAAAACACAACATGAACACTTCACATTCTCCCAAGGAAAACACCCCTGTTTTTTAAAAGTGCCTAGCTGTGGATTTTGGCCTCGAGCTCAGCCGGCCCCTAAGGAAACCTACCAAACCTGTGGATTTTTGAAAACTAGACACCTTGGGGAATGCACGATGGGGTTACTTGTGGGGCTCTCACCAGGTTCTGTTACTCAGAATCCTTTGCAAACTTCGACATTTGGCCAAAAAACACTTTTTCATCACATTTTATTTACAGAAAGTTCTGGAATCTTAGAGGACCCACACATTTCTATCCACCCAGTGTTCCCCTAAGCCTCCTGATAAAAATGGCACCTCAATTGTGTGGGTAGGCCTAGCGCCCGCGACAGGAAATGCCATAAAGCACAACATGGACACATCACATTCTCCCAAAGAAAACACCCTTGTTTTTGCAAAGTGCCTAGCTGTGGATTTTGGCTGTGAGCTCAGCGGCAACTAAGGAAACCTACCAAATGTATGCATTTTTGAAAACAAGACACCTAGGGGAATCCAAGATGGGGTGACTTGTGATGCTCTCACCAGGTTCTGTTACCCAAAATCCTTTGCAAACCTCGACATTTGGCCAAAAAACACTTTTTCCTCACATTTTATTGAAAGAAAGTTCTGGAATCTGAGAGGACCCACACATTTCCCTCCACCCAGTGTTCCCCCAAGCCTCCCGATAAAAATGGTACCTCACTTGTGTGGGTAGGCCTAGCGCCCGCGACAGGAAATGCCCTGAAACACAACATGAACACTTCACATTGTCCCAAAGAAAACAGAGCTCGTTTTTTGGAAAGTGTTTAGCTGTGGATTTTGGCCTGTAGCTCAGCTGACACCTAATGAAATCTACCAAACCTGTGCACTTTTAAAAACTAGACACCTGGGGGAATCCAAGATGGGGTGAGTTGTAGGGCTCTCACCAGGTTCGGTTACCCAGAATCTTTTGCAAACCTCGAAATTTGGCCAAAAAACACCTTTTCCTCACATTTTGGTGACAGGAAGTACTGTAATCTGAGAGGACCCACAAATTTCCTTCCACCCAGTGTTCCCCCAAGCCTCCCGATATAAATGGTACCTCACTTGTGTGGGTAGGCCTAGTGCCCGCAACAGGAAATGCCCCAAAACAAAACGTGGACACTTCACATTCTCCCATGAAAACACACTTGTTTTTGCAAAGTGCCTAGCTGTGGATTTTGGCCTCGAGGTCAGCCGGCACCTAAGGAAACTACCAAACCTGTGTATTTTTGAAAACTAGACACCTGGGGGAATCCAAGATGGGGTGAGTTGTAGGGCTCTCACCAGGTTCGGTTACCCAGAATCATTTGCAAACCTCGAAATTTGGCCAAAAAACAAATTTTCCTCACATTTTGGTGACAGAAAGTACTGTAATCTGAGAGGACCCACAAATTTCCTTCCACCCAGTATTCCCCCAAGCCTCCCGATAAAAATGGTACCTCACTTGTGTGGGTAGGCCTAGTGCCCACAACAGGAAATTCCCCAAAACACAACGTGGACACTTCACATTCTCCCATGAAAACACACCTGTTTTTGCAAAGTGCCAAGCTGTGGATTTTGGCCTAGAGGTCAGCCGGCACCTAAGGAAACCTACCAAACCTGTGTATTTTTGAAAACTAAACACCTTGGGGAATCCACGATGGGGTGACTAGTGGGGCTATCACCAGGTTCTGTTACCCAGAATCTTTTCCAAACCTCGACATTTGGCCAAAAAACACTATTTCCTCACATTTTGGTTTAAGAAAGTTCTAGAATCTGAGAGGACCCACACATTTCCCTCCACCCAGTGTTCCCCCAAGACTCCCGATAAAAATGGTACCTCACTTGTGTGCGTAGCCTAGCTCCCGCAACAGGAAATGCCCCAAAACACAACATGGACACATCACATTCAACCAAAGAAAACCCCTGTTTTTTTGCAAAGAGCCTAGGTTTGGATTTTGGCCTCGAGCTCTGCCGGCACCTAAGGAAACCTACCAAACCTGTGTATATTTGAAAACTAGACACCTTGGGGAATACACGATGGGGTGACTTGTGGGGCTCTCACCAGGTTCTCTTACCCAGAATTCTTTGCAAACCTCAACATTTGGCCATAAAACACTTTTTCCTCACATTTTATTGACAGAAAGTTCTGGAATCTGAGAGGACCCATACATTTCTATTCACCCAGTGTTCCCCTAAGCCTCCTGATAAAAATGGTATCTCACTTGTGTGGGTAGGCCTAGCGCCCGCGACAGGAAATGCCCCAAAACACAACATGAACACTTCACATTCTCCCAAGGAAAACACCCCTGTTTTTTAAAAGTGCCTAGCTGTGGATTTTGGCCTCGAGCTCAGCCGGCCCCTAAGGAAACCTACCAAACCTGTGGATTTTTGAAAACTAGACACCTTGGGGAATGCACGATGGGGTTACTTGTGGGGCTCTCACCAGGTTCTGTTACTCAGAATCCTTTGCAAACTTCGACATTTGGCCAAAAAACACTTTTTCATCACATTTTATTTACAGAAAGTTCTGGAATCTTAGAGGACCCACACATTTCTATCCACCCAGTGTTCCCCTAAGCCTCCTGATAAAAATGGCACCTCAATTGTGTGGGTAGGCCTAGCGCCCGCGACAGGAAATGCCATAAAGCACAACATGGACACATCACATTCTCCCAAAGAAAACACCCTTGTTTTTGCAAAGTGCCTAGCTGTGGATTTTGGCTGTGAGCTCAGCGGCAACTAAGGAAACCTACCAAATGTATGCATTTTTGAAAACAAGACACCTAGGGGAATCCAAGATGGGGTGACTTGTGATGCTCTCACCAGGTTCTGTTACCCAAAATCCTTTGCAAACCTCGACATTTGGCCAAAAAACACTTTTTCCTCACATTTTATTGAAAGAAAGTTCTGGAATCTGAGAGGACCCACACATTTCCCTCCACCCAGTGTTCCCCCAAGCCTCCCGATAAAAATGGTACCTCACTTGTGTGGGTAGGCCTAGCGCCCGCGACAGGAAATGCCCTGAAACACAACATGAACACTTCACATTGTCCCAAAGAAAACAGAGCTCGTTTTTTGGAAAGTGTTTAGCTGTGGATTTTGGCCTGTAGCTCAGCTGACACCTAATGAAATCTACCAAACCTGTGCACTTTTAAAAACTAGACACCTGGGGGAATCCAAGATGGGGTGAGTTGTAGGGCTCTCACCAGGTTCGGTTACCCAGAATCTTTTGCAAACCTCGAAATTTGGCCAAAAAACACCTTTTCCTCACATTTTGGTGACAGGAAGTACTGTAATCTGAGAGGACCCACAAATTTCCTTCCACCCAGTGTTCCCCCAAGCCTCCCGATATAAATGGTACCTCACTTGTGTGGGTAGGCCTAGTGCCCGCAACAGGAAATGCCCCAAAACAAAACGTGGACACTTCACATTCTCCCATGAAAACACACTTGTTTTTGCAAAGTGCCTAGCTGTGGATTTTGGCCTCGAGGTCAGCCGGCACCTAAGGAAACTACCAAACCTGTGTATTTTTGAAAACTAGACACCTTGGGGAATCCACGATGGGTTGACTAGTGGGGCTTTCACCAGGTTCTGTTACCCATAATCCTTTCCAAACCTCGACATTTGGCCAAAAAACACTATTTCCTCACATTTTGGTTTAAGAAAGTTCTGGAATCTGAGAGGACCCACACATTTCCCTCCACCCAGTGTTCCCCCAAGACTCCCGATAAAAATGGTACCTCACTTGTGTGCATAGCCTAGCTCCCGCAACAGGAAATGCCCCAAAACACAACATGGACACATCACATTCTACCAAAGAAAACCCCTGTTTTTTTGCAAAGAGCCTAGGTGTGGATTTTGGCCTCGAGCTCTGCCGGCACCTAAGGAAACCAACCAAACCTGTGTATTTTTGAAAACTAGAAACCTTGGGGAATCCACGATGGGGTGACTTATGGGGCTCCCACCAGGTTCTGTTATGCAGAATCCTTTGCAAACCTCGACATTTGGCCAAAAAACACTTTTCCCTCACATTTTGGTGACAGAAAGTTCTGGAATCTGAGAGGACCTACAAATATCCTTCCACCCAATGTTCCCCCAAGTCTCCTGATAAAAATCGTACCTCACTTGTGTGGGTAGGCCTAGCGCCTGCGACAGGAAAGGCCCCGAAACACAACATGGACACTTACAATTCTTTCAAAGAAAACAGAGCTCGTTTTTTGGAAAGTGCTTAGCTGTGGATTTTGGCCTGTAGCTCAGCCGACACCAAATGAAATATACCATTCCTGTGCATTTTTAAAAACTAGACACCTGGGGGAATCCAAGATGGGGTGAGTTGTAGGGCTCTCACCAGGTTCGGTTACCCAGAATCCTTTGCAAACCTCGAAATTTGGCCAAAAAACACCTTTTCCTCACATTTTGGTGACAGAAAGTACTGTAATCTGAGAGGACCCACAAATTTCCTTCCACCCAGTATTCCCCCAAGCCTCCCGATAAAAAGAGTACCTCACTTGTGTGGGTAGGCCTAGTGCCTGCAACAGGAAATTCCCCAAAACACAACGTGGACACTTCACATTCTCCCATGAAAACACACCTGTTTTTGCAAAGTGCCTAGCTGTGGGTTTTGGCCTAGAGGTCAGCCGGCACCTAAGGAAACCTACCAAACCTGTGTATTTTTGAAAACTAAACACCTTGGGGAATCCACGATGGGGTGACTAGTGGGGCTATCACCAGGTTCTGTTACCCAGAATCTTTTCCAAACCTCGACATTTGGCCAAAAAACACTATTTCCTCACATTTTGGTTTAAGAAAGTTCTGGAATCTGAGAGGACCCACACATTTCCCTCCACCCAGTGTTCCCCCAAGACTCCCGATAAAAATGGTACCTCACTTGTGTGCGTAGCCTAGCTCCCGCAACAGGAAATGCCCCAAAACACAACATGGACACATCACATTCTACCAAAGAAAACCCCTGTTTTTTTGCAAAGAGCCTAGGTGTGGATTTTGGCCTCGAGCTCTGCCGGCACCTAAGGAAACCTACCAAACCTGTGCATTTTTGAAAACTAGAAACCTTGGGGAATCCACGATGGGGTAACTTGTGGGGCTCCCACCAGGTTCTGTTATGCAGAATCCTTTGCAAACCTCGACATTTGGCCAAAAAACACTTTTCCCTCACATTTTGGTGACAGAAAGTTCTGGAATCTGAGAGGACCTACAAATATCCTTCCACCCAGTGTTCCCCCAAGTCTCCTGATAAAAATCGTACCTCACTTGTGTGGTAGGCCTAGCGCCTGCGACAGGAAAGGCCCCGAAACACAACATGGACACTTACCATTCTCTCAAAGAAAACAGAGCTCGTTTTTTGGAAAGTGCTTAGCTGTGGATTTTGGCCTGTAGCTCAGCCGACACCTAATGAAATCTACAAAACCTGTGCATTTTTAAAAACTAGACACCTGGGGGAATCCAAGATGGGGTGAGTTGTAGGGCTCTCACCAGGTTCGGTTACCCAGAATCCTCTGCAAACCTCGAAATTTGGCCAAAAAACACCTTTTCCTCACATTTTGGTGACAGAAAGTACTGTAATCTGAGAGGACCCACAAATTTCCTTCCACCCAGTATTCCCCCAAGCCTCCCGATAAAAATGGTACCTCACTTGTGTGGGTAGGGCTAGTGCCCGCAACAGGAAATTCCCCAAAACACAACGTGGACACTTCACATTCTCCCATGAAAACACACCTGTTTTTGCAAAAATTGCCTAGCTGTGGATTTTGGCCTAGAGGTCAGCTGGCACCTAAGGAAACCTACCAAACCTGTGTATTTTTGAAAACTAAACACCTTGGGGAATCCACGATGGGGTGACTAGTGGGGCTATCACCAGGTTCTGTTACCCAGAATCTTTTCCAAACCTCGACATTTGGCCAAAGAACACTATTTCCTCACATTTTGGTTTAAGAAAGTCCTGGAATCTGAGCGGACCCACACATTTCCCTCCACCCAGTGTTCCCCCAAGACTCCCGATAAAAATGGTACCTCACTTGTGTGCGTAGCCAGCTCCCGCAACAGGAAATGCCCCAAAACACAACATGGACACATCACATTCTACCAAAGAAAACCCCTGTTTTTCTGCAAAGAGCCTAGGTGTGGATTTTGGCCTCGAGCTCTGCATGCACCTATGGAAACCTACCAAAACTGTGTATTTTTGAAAACTAGACACCTTGGGGAATTCACTTTGGGGTGACTTGTGGGGCTCCCACCAGGTTCTGTTATGCAGAATCCTTTGCAAACCTCGACATTTGGCCAAAAAACACTTTTCCCTCATATTTTGGTGACAGAAAGTTCTGGCATCTGAGAGGACCTACAAATATCCTTCCACCCAGTGTTCCCCCAAGTCTCCTGATAAAAATCGTACCTCACTTGTGTGGGTAGGCCTAGCGCCCGCAACAGGAAATGCCCCAAAACACAACGTGGACACTTCACATTCTCCCATGAAAACACACCTGTTTTTGCAAAGTGCCTAGCTGTGGATTTTGGCCTAGAGGTCAGCCGGCACCTAAGGAAACCTACCAAACCTGTGTATTTTTGAAAACTAAACACCTTGGGGAATCCACGATGGGGTGACTAATGGGGCTTTCACCAGGTTCTGTTACCCAGAATGTTTTCAAACCTCGACATTTGGCCAAAAAACACAATTTCCTCACATTTTGGTTTAAGAAAGTACTGGAATCTGAGAGGACCCACACATTTCCCTCCACCCAGTGTTCCCCCAAGACTCCCGATAAAAATGGTACCTCACTTGTGTGCATAGCCGAGCTCCCGCAACAGTAAATGTCCCAAAACACAACATGGACACATCACATTCTACTAAAGAAAACCCCTGTTTTTTTGCAAAGAGCCCAGGTTTGGATTTTGGCCTCGAGCTCTGCCGGCACCTATGGAAACCTACCAAACCTGTGTATTTTTGAAAACTAGACACCTTGGGGAATCTACTTTGGGGTGACTTGTGGGGCTCCCACCAGGTTCTGTTATGCAGAATCCTTAGCAAACCTCGACATTTGGCCAAAAAACACTTTTCCCTCACATTTTGGTGACAGAAAGTTCTGGAATCTGAGAGGACCTACAAATATCCTTCCATCCAGTGTTCCCCCAAGTCTCCTGATAAAAATCATACCTCACTTGTGTGGGTAGGCCTAGCGCCTGCGACAGGAAAGGCCCCGAAACACAACATGGACACTTACCATTCTCTCAAGGAAAACACCCCTGTTTTTGCAAAGTGCCTAGCTGTTGATTTTGGCCTCGAGCTCAGCCGGCACCTAAGGAAACCTGCCAAACCTGTGTATTTTTTAAAACTAGACACCTAGGGGAATCCAAGATGGGCTGACATGTGGGGCTCTCACCAGGTTCTGTTACCCAGAATCCTTTGCAAACCTCGAAATATGGCCAAAAAACACTTTTTCCTCACATTTTTGTGACAGGAAGTGCTGGAATCACCGAATAGCCACAAATGTCCTTCCTCCCAGTATTCCCCCAAGTCTCCCGATAAAAATGGTACCTCACTTGTGTGGGTAGCCCTATCCCCTGCGACAGGAAATGCCCCAAAACACAACATGGACACTTCTCATTCTCTCAAAGAAAACACCCCTATTTTTGCAAAGTACCCAGCTGTGGATTTTGGCCTCGAGGTCAGCCGGCACCTAAGGAAACCTAACAAACCTGTTTATATTTGAAAACTAGACACCTTGGGGAATCCACGATGGGGTGACTTGTAGGGCTCTCACCAGGTTCTGTTACCCAGAATCCTTTGGAAATCTCAAAATTTGGCCCAAAAACACTTTTTCCTCACATTTTGGAGACAGAAAGTTCTGGAATCTGGAAGTAGCCACAAATGTTCATCCACCCAGCATTCTCCCAAGTCTCTCAATAAAAATGGTACTTCACTTGTGTGGGTAGGCCTAGCGCCCGCGACAGGAAATGCCCTAAAACACAACATGGACACATCACATTCTCCCAAAAAGAAAACACCCTTTATTTTGCAAAGTGCCTAGCTGTGTATTTTGGCCTTGAGCTCAGCGGCACCTAAGGAAACCTAACAAACGTGTGCATTTTTGAAAACTAGACACCTAGGTGAATTCAAGATGGGGTGACTTGTGGGGCTCTCACCAGGTTCTGTTACCCATAATCCTTTGCAAACCTCGAAATTTAGCCCAAAAAAACTTTTTCCTCACATTTTGGTGACAGAAAGTACTGGCATCTGAGAGGACTCACAATTTGCATTCCACATAGTGTTCCCCCAAGCCTCCCGATAAAAAAAATGGTACCCCACTTGTGTGGGTAGGCCTAGCGCCTGCGACAGGAAATGCCCCAAAACACAACATGGACACTTCACATTCTCCTAAAGAAAACACCCCTGTTTTTTAAAAGTGCCTAGATGTGGATTTTGGCCTCGAGCTCAGCCGGCACCTAAGGAAACCTACCAAACCTGTGTATTTTTGCAAACTAGACACCTTTGGGAATGCACGATGGGGTGACTTGTGGGGCTCCCACCAGGTTCTGTTATGCAGAATCCTTTGCAAACCTCGACATTTGGCCAAAAAACACTTTTCCCTCACATTTTGGTGACAGAAAGTTCTGGGATCTGAGAGGACCTACAAATATCCTTCCACCCAGTGTTCCCCCAAGTCTACTGATAAAAATCGAACCTCACTTGTGTGGGTAGGCCTAGCGCCTGCGACAGGAAAGGCCCCGAAACACAACATGGACACTTACCATTCTCTCAAAGTAAACACCCCTGTTTTTGCAAAGTGCCTAGCTGTTGATTTTGGCCTCGAGCTCAGCCGGCACCTAAGGAAACCTGCCAAACCTGTGTATTTTTGAAAATTAGACACCTAGCGGAATCCAAGATGGGCTGACATGTGGGGCTCTCACCAGGTTCTGTTACCCAGAATCCTTTGTAAACCTCGAAATATGGCCAAAAAACACTTTTTCCTCACATTTTTGTGACAGAAAGTGCTGGAATCACTGAATAGCCACAAATGTCCTTCCTCCCAGTGTTCCCCCAAGTCTCCCGATAAAAATAGTACCTCACTTGTGTGGGTAGCCCTATCCCCTGCGACAGGAAATGCCCCAAAACACAACATGGACACTTCTCATTCTCTCAAAGAAAACACCCCTATTTTTGCAAAGTACCCAGCTGTGGATTTTGGCCTCGAGGTCAGCCGGCACCTAAGGAAACCTACCAAACCTGTTTATATTTGAAAACTAGACACCTTGGGGAATCCACGATGGGGTGACTTGTAGGGCTCTCACCAGGTTCTGTTACCCAGAATTCTTTCGAAATCTCAAAATTAGGTCAAAAAACACTTTTTCCTCACATTTCGGAGACAGAAAGTTCTGGAATCTGGAAGTAGCCACAAATGTTCATCCACCCAGCATTCTCCCAAGTCTCTCGATAAAAATGGTACCTCACTTGTGTGGGTAGGCCTAGCGCCCGCGACAGGAAATGCCCTAAAACACAACATGGACACATCACATTCTCCCAAAATGAAAACACCCTTTATTTTGCAAAGTGCCTAGCTGTGGATTTTGGCCTTGAGCTCAGCGGCACCTAAGGAAACCTAACAAACGTGTGCATTTTTGAAAACTAGACACCTAGGTGAATCCAAGATGGGGTGACTTGTGGGGCTCTCACCAGGTTCTGTTACCCATAATCCTTTGCAAACTTCGAAATTTAGCCCAAAAAAACTTTTTCCTCACATTTTGGTGACAGAAAGTACTGGCATCTGAGAGGACTCACAATTTGCATTCCACTCAGTGTTCCCCCATGCGTCCTGATAAAAATGGTACCTCACTTGTGTGGGTAGGCCTAGCGCCTGCGACAGGAAATGCCCCAAAACACAACATGGACACTTCACATTCTCCCAAAGAAAACACCCCTGTTTTTGAAAAGTGCCTAGATGTGGATTTTGGCCTCGAGCTCAGCCGGCACCTAAGGAAACCTACCAAACCAGTGTATTTTTGAAAACTAGACACCTTGGAGAATACACGATGGGGTGACTTGTGTGGCTCTCACCAGGTTCTGTTACCCAGAATCCTTTGCAAACCTCGACATTTGGCCAAAAAACACTTTTTCTTCACATTTTGGTGACAGAAAGTTCTGGAATCTGAGAGGACCCACATATTTCCCTCCACCCAGTGTTCCCCCAAGTCTCCCGATAAAAATTGTACCTCATTTGTGCGCGTAGCCTAGCTCCCGCAACAGGAAATGCCCCAAAACACAACATGGACACATCACATTCACCCAAAGAAAACACCCTTTTTATTGCAAAGTGCCTAGCTGTGGATTTTTCCTTCGAGCTCAGCCGGCACCTAAGGACACCTACCAAATCTGTGTATTTTTGAAAACTAGTCACCTTGGGGAATGCACGATGGGGTGACTTGTGGGGCTCTCGCCAGGTTCTGTTACGCACAATCCTTTGCAAACCTCAACATTTGGCCAAAAAACACTTTTTTCTCAAATTTTGGTGACAGAAAGTTCTGGAATCTGTGAGGTCCTACTAATATCCTTCCACCCAGTATTCCCCCAAGTCTGCTGATAAAAATCGTACCTCACTTGTGTGGGTAGGCCTAGCGCCTGCGACAGGAAATGGCCGAAACACAACATGGACACTTCACATTCTCCCAAAGAAAACACCCCTGTTTTTTCAAAGTGCCTAGCTGTGGATTTTGTCTCGAGCTCATCCGGCACCTAAGGATACCTGCCAAACCTGTGCATTTTTTAAAACTAGACACCTAGGGGAATCCAAGATGGGCTGACATGTGGGGCTCTCACCAGGTTCTGTTACCAAGAATCCTTTGCAAACCTTGAAATATGGCTAAAAAACACTTTTTCCTCACATTTTTGTGACAGAAATTCTGCAATCTCAGAATAGCCACGAATTTCCTTCCTCCCAGTGTTCCCACAAGTCTCCCGAGAAAAATGGTACCTCACATGTGTGGGTAGGCCTAGTGCCTGCGACAGGAAATGCCCCAAAACACAACATGGACTCTTCTCATTCTCCTAAAGAAAACACCATTGTTTATGCAAAGTGCCTAGGCTTGGATTTTGGCCTAGAACTCAGCCGGCACCTAGGGAAACCTACCAAACCTGTTAATTTTTGGAAACTAGACACCTAGGGGAATCCAAGATGGGGTGACTTGTGGGGCTCTCACCAGGTTCTGTTACTCAAAATCCTTGGCAAACCTCGAAATTTGGCCAAAAAACATTTTTCCTCACATTTTTGTGACAGAAAGTACTGGAATCTGAGAGGATCCACAAATTTCATTCCTCCCAGTGTTCCCCCAAGCCTCCCGATAATAATGGTACCTCACTTGTGTGGGTAGGCCTAGAGCCCGCGACAGGAAATGCCCCAAAACACAACATGGACACTTCACATTCTCCCAAAGAAAACACCTCTGTTTTTGAATAGTGCCTATCTGTGGATTTTGACCTCGAGCTCAGCCGGCACCTAAGTAAACCTACCAAACCTGTGTATTTTTGAAAAGTAGACACCTTGAGGAAGCCACAATGGGGTGACTTGTGGGGCTCTCACCAGGTTCTGTTACGCAGAATCCTTTGCAAACCTCGACATTTGGCCCCAAAACACTTTTTCCTCACATTTTGGTGACAGAAAGTTCTGAAATCTGAGAGGACCTACAAATATCCTTCCACCCAGTGTTCCCCCAAGTCTCCTGATGAAATTCGTACCTCACTTGTGTGGGTAGGCCTAGCGCCTGCGACAGGAAATGACCCGAAACACAACATGGACACTTCACATTGTCCCAAAGAAAACAGAGCTATATTTTGGAGAGTGCTTAGCTGTGGATTTTGGCCTCTAGCTCAGCCGGCACCTAATGAAATCTACCAAACCTGTGCATTTTTAAAGACTAGACACCTAGGGGAATCTAAGATGGGGTGACGTGTAGGGCTCTCACGAGGTTCTGTTACCCGGAATCCTTTGCAAACCTCTGAATTTTGCCAAAAAACACTTTTTCCTCACATTTTGTTGACAGAAAGTACTGGAATCTGAGAGGACCCACAAATTTCCTTCCACCCAGTGGTCCTCCAAGCCTCCAGATAAAAATGCTACCTCACTTGTGTGGGTAGGCCTAGCGACCGCGACAGGAAATGCCCCAAAACACATCATGGACACTTCACATTCTCCCAAAGAAAACACCCCTGTTTTTGCAAAGTGCCTAGCTGTGGATTTTGGCCTCGAGCTCAGCCGGCACCTAAGGAAACCTACTAAACCTGTGTATTTTTTAAAACTAGACACGTTGGGGAATCCACGATGGGGTGACATGAGGGTCTCTCACCAGGTTCTGTTACCCAGAATCCTTTGCAAACCTCGACTTTTTACCAAAAAACACTTTTTCCTCACATTTTGGTGACAGAAAGTTCTGGAATCTGAGAGGACCCACACATTTCCCTCCACCCAGTGTTCCCCTTAGTCCCCCGATAAAAATGGTACCTCACTTGTGTGGGTAGGCCTAGATCCCGCAACAGGAAATGCCCCAAAACACAACATGGACACTGCACATTTTCCCAAAGAAAACAGAGCTGTTTTTTGGAAAGTGCCTAGCTGTGGATTTTGGCCCCTAGCTCAGCCGGCACCTAAGTAAACCTACCAAATCTGTGCATTTTTTAAAACTAGACACCGAGGGGAATCGAAGATGGGGTGACTTGTGGGGTTCTCACCAGGTTCTGTTACCCAGAATCCTTTCCAAACCTCAACGTTTGGCGAAAACACACTTTTCCCTCACATTTCGGTGACAGAAAGTCCTGGAATCTGAGAGTAGCCTCAAATTTCCTTCCACCCAGCATTCCCCCAAGGCTCCTGATAAAAATGGTACCTCACTTGTGTGGGTAGGCCTAACGCCCGTGACAGGAAATGCCCCAAAACACAACACGGACACATCACATTTTCCCAAAGACAATAGAGCTGTTTTTTGGAAAGTGCTTAGCTGTGGATTTTGGCCTGTAGCTCAGCCGGCACCTATGGAAACCTACCAAACCTGTCATTTTAAAAAACTAGACACCAAGGGGTATCCAAGATAGGGTGACTTGTGGGGCTCTCACCAAGTTATGTTACCCATAATCCTTTTCAAACCTCAAAAATTGGCCTAAAAAACACTTTCTCCTCACATTTCGGTGACAGAAAGTTCTGGAATGTGAGAGTAGCCACAAATTTCCTTTCACCCAGTGTTCCCCCAAGTCTCCCAATAAAAATGGTACCTCACTTGTGTGGGTAGGCCTATTGCCCACGAAAGGAAATGCCCCAAAACATTATCTGGACACCACAAAATTATCAAATTCAAAAGTACCTGTTTTTGGTCTTGGGCTCAGCAGCCATGTAGGGAAACCTACCAAACCCAGACATTTCTGAAAATTATACACCTAAGGGAGTCCAGGGAGGTGTGACTTGCGTGGATCCCCCAATGTTTTCTTACCCAGAATTATCAGCAAACCTCAAAATTAGCTAAAAAAATCACAATGTCCTCTTGCTTGCAGCGGGATAAGATGTTTTAGTGTGCGGGGGAGAACTGAAAGACTGTTAGCCCCTTCAGTTGGGGTGTGGGCATAACCAGGCCCATACTGGTTGGTTGCCACCACCCTACTATTTTTTTGTTTAATTCCCAGGCATCCAGTATGCTTTCTGCTCCCCCGGGGAGTGGATCGGGGGTAATTGCCTCATCTTCCCACCCGTGGATTGAACAACTTTGGCCTCATTTATTTGGGGTGGGGGTATGGCCATACCTCCAGCCTCTTATTTTGGAAACAAAATCTTCCCTGGTCTCTGGTGGGCTTTCTGTCCCCCTTGGGGGCAGATGTGCCTTCCAAAAATAGGCTGATCTGCCCCCATGGAGGGCAGATAGGGCCAACAGTAATGTGCCCCCATGGGAAGTGACCCTTGCACAAAGGGCTTCCCCCCCAAACAAACGACACAAATACACTCACACAATCCCTGGTGCCTAAGTGGTTTCTGTCCCCCCGGAGGCAGATGGGCCTTATAGAAAGAGGCTGATCTGCCCCCAAAGGGAGCAGAAATGGCCTAAAATACATTTGCCTCCCCCAGGGGAGCGACCCTTGCATAAGGGGTCGCTCCCCTTGCATGAAATTGGCACAAAAAAAAATCCCTGGCACCTAGTGGTTTCTGCCCCCCCAACCTAATAAAAATAGTGTGAAATGCCCCCAAGGGGGGCTGAAATGGCCTCAAATAAATTTGCTCCATACATAAAAATGATAAACATAAAATATGTATATCCCTGGGGTCTAGGGGTTTCTGCCCCCCTGGGGGCAGATCGGCCGAATTATAATAGGCTGATCTGCCCCCAGGAAGGAAGAAAAGGACTAAAAATGTTTTGCCCCTCCTGGGGAGCAGCCCTTGCCCAAGAGGCCACTCCCCTTATGTATAAACATAAATAAAAAACAAAACTCCCTGGTATCTTGTGGTTTCTGCATCCTTGGGGGCACATTGGCCTAATAAAAATAGGCCAATCTGACCCCAAGGGGGGCAGAAATGGCCTAAAATTAAATCTGCCCCCAATGGAGCAACCCTTGCCTAAGGGGTCGCTCCCAACATACATAAAACAAATAAACAAAAAACAATTATCCCTGGTGTCTAGCGGTTTCTTCCCCTCCTGGGGGCAGATCAGCCTAATTATAATAGGCCGATCTGCCCCCAGGGGGGGAAGAAATAGCCTAAAAATAAGTTGCCCCCCTGGGGTTCGGCCCTTGCCCAACGGGCTGCTCTCCTTATGCAATAATAAAAGAAATAAAAAAATTCATTTGTGTCTAATGGCATTTCTGCTGCCCGATCGTATCGCGATCGGTCAGCAGAAACGCAGATAGAGACATGAAAGGAGAGGAAAGACCTTTTCTCTCCTTCCATGCCTTTCTTGCCCCCACCAGCACGGCTGGAGCAGCCAGATACCACGAGGGGTCAAGGGGGGGCAGGGTGGAAGGGGAAGTGATTCCCCTTCCATCCCTGCCCAGGGGAGGTGGGTGCCAGGCCCCCGGAGGGAGTGCTAGCGCTTCCCCGTGGGCCCCTGTCTGGACGTAATGGTTACGTCCTGGGCACCCAAAAGGTTCTGCCCAGGACATAACCATTACGTCCAGGGCACCCAAGGGGTTAATCATCCAATTTTCTCTGGTCCGTAAAATTTGAAAGGTTATTTTTAAAGGATGGGCATAGCAGCTGAAACGTTCCACCCTAATTAGAAGCTTTATTCATCAGAATGTTGATCCATTTATGGTTCGTGCCATTGAAGGCAGTCACATGATTACTATTTGCTGTTATCTGTGTTTCCAACTGATCTAATCTGATGTTGGTAACTGTCCTTTGAGGATTATGGTGACTCTCCGGCCTCTGTATAATGGCAAAACCTTTACAAAGATAATAGTTTTTGCAATGGTCAAAAGTGTAGTCGATTATGGTTGAGGTCGTTGGGCCTTAATTTGTTGTTTTTGCAGGCTGGTCATCAACAAGTCTGTTAAATTCTCTTTTTTCACAGTCAATTAGAAGGTTATATGTAAATGTAGTTTGCAGATTACAACTTTTTTGTTTCCCTTGCTGTACAATTTTGGGTGAAGGATATTATAGCTTAAGCTTGGCTCCTCAATAGATAATGACTGGTTCACTAAGAGGAACAAGTGTTGGTTAAAGTCAATTCAATTCAATTCAATATTTTATGATCATGGTTTGGAACTCCTAAGAGATGCACATGAGTAAAGATACAGATTCATATTGATTCATCATAAAATGATACACTTTTCTAAGAAGGGACAAAACATAAAAATACATAGTAAAATAGTATATTTTTAAAACACAAAGAATCAGAATATCTGCAAAAAGGTTTTTAAAAATTAAAAAATCCTGTAACAAAATCTTTCACTGGGGGGGATAACATAAATCTAGGCCCTCTCTATAAGATCTAATATTAAGCCGCAGAAAAACGGGTTTCAACCATATTTTCTTTGGTGCGGCTAAAGCAGGACAGACAAGTAAAACATGTTTAAAATTCTGTACCCCACCTTGACACAAATCACAGGAGTTAGTAGAACCACCCCACTTAAAGTAAGATCTCTCAGGGGTATTCTATTAAATCTAATTAGAGTACAAAATCGCCTCACCCCACGTGCTAGATTCCAGGTTAAATAAGGTTGCACCACTTTCATAGTTACAGAGTTGGTTGACTTCTCAAGACCTTTTCTATGGCGACACGCATCTAGGTCTGACAAAAAACCTTTGGACCATGTCGCTTCCTTCAAAGTTTTATTTAGGAATACATAGGGTATCGAAGGACAGAGGTCCGTGTCCCTCTCTAAGAGACGAATAGTCTTGATGTAATAAAAAAAAAAACGGATTTATCTCTCAAATTATTAAAGATTTCTTTGTAGGCCAGATTTCTCAGTGTAAATTCCTTGCTATGCATAAGGCTATGCGCCCTTCTTATCACTGCCGCGAGGCCTTGCACAAAGAGATTCTTAATGGCAAGTCGTAGTGCTGAGACTGCATGATTACAGGAGGCCTTGTCTTAGTCAAGAAAATCCCATTTATTTATGTCTATACATTCAATCGCATATAAGGGAGTTGCTAGAATCTTGACCTGGTAGGCAGACAACAAGTGTAAGAAGTGACGATTACCATTTGCATTAAAAAAAGCCGCCAAACCTTGTGCATGTGAAATAGCCTCATTAGTATTATGGCAAATATGCTCTTGCTTATTTATTGAAGCCGAAATTATCTTACCCAAAAACTCGTATGAATCTTGCTGTTCCAGCTTGTGTTGACCCAGAACCCGAGTAGAAGAGAATTTCCCTCTTTTTTTGGGGGCGGAAAAACATACCACCTGAGACTTTGCTGTATTAATTCTTAAGTAGTGCTTCTCCGAATAAGTATTTAGGGTGGCCAAGCATTGATTTAAGCCTTTTAGGATAAGATCATACACAGCAATGTCATCCGCATATAATAAGCATACGATTGGCCGTCACCCCACAACAGGGGCATAGCTGGAAGTGCTCCTAAGGCTTTTGAGAAGGTCATGAAGGTCATGAATATAATGGGAAAAAAGCAATGGGGCCAGTAAACAGCCCTGTATCAGGCCATTTTTGGTTGAAACCTTTGAAGACAATCCCTGCTCTCCACCCTTTAGGATTTTACACCAGGTCGATGAGTGCAGGGCAATCACCAATCGCAGGAGACTGGGTGGGACCCCTAAATCTTAGAGTTTCTTCCACAGTATTTCCCTATCCACTCTGTCAAATGCTGTGGAGTAATCGATAAATGCCGCATACAATACTCCTCCCCTAGTCTGGACATATTTATCAGTTATAGTTTGCATAATAAGGATATTATCTAAGGTATTATGGGCCTTTCTGAAGCCTGCCAGTTCCACTGGTAAAATACAATTTTTCTCAACCCAATCAGTTAATTGCAGTAAGATGCTTTTCACAAATATCTTTCCGGTTGCGTCTTATAAGGTGATTTGTCTGTAATTTGACGGTACTATTCTGTCTCCCTTTTTATGTAGAGGAAGTATTATACTACCCGTCCATGATTCTGGGATATCGCCTTAGGCATAACAAGAGCCAAATACTGATTGAAGTAGTTTTGCCCAAAGCAAAGGCTCCCTTTTAATTAGAGTCATCGGAACCTCGTTGGGGCCCATAACACCCGAAGGGCGCATTGATGTTATGATCCCTTCCAATTCAGCCACAGTTGGAGCACCCGTATTATCCATTTCTCCCCCCCCACATTTAATACTATCACCTTTCTCCCAGGGTCAAAGCCCTGGTTTTCAGCGTAAATTTCTTGAATATACAACTTCCACTCTTCCTCTGCTATCAAGGGGGGTGACTAAGGTTTTACAGTTTCCGCTCCCCTCTGAGATTATAGCTCAAAGTATTCTGGGGTTTCTCTTTGCTGCTACTTCCCTCAATGCGATCCAATTATGGTCCTCTTCTTTTCTTCGGATTGCCAGTTTCAGCCGCGATCTTCTTCTCTTAAGTTTTTTTAATCTTCCTATTCATTTCCTTAGTCTTGTGCTCCAATTGTCACCTTACTAACTTATTTATTTCTCTGTTCAGGTTCAAGATAGAAAACTGAGTTTTTTTTAACTCTAGTTATATTACTCTCAAGTTGCTTACGCAAAGTAATGTAGTTAATTAAGTTGGAAAAATGTGTTAAAACTTCTTTCCCCCGAACCTCCATATTTCCCACAATGTTTTCCAGCCCTTGCGAAACTTCATTGTACTTGTATTTGTTCTTAACAAAATGGGGGAAAGTAGATGTTTATAATCAAAAGCCTTTCAGTGTTTTTGCTAATAAGACTGCCAGTATAGAATAGGGTGTTGATTTTAGTTTTACACCCTTCATGCATTAATTTGTGGCAGACTAATATTGCCAGCCCACAGCTCAGTCTCCCAATATCTTTCTTTTTTGCTTTAATTTCATGCATTGTGTAACTTGAAATTGTCATTTGTGGGGAGGTACCATGTTTCTTGAAGACATATTACGCTATGGTCCTGAATGAAACTTAACACTTTTTCCCTGAGTAATTCAATTGTCTGTGGAACCCTGCAATATTCCAAGATATAAGAGAAAGTTAATTATATAAAGATGCCTGTGGGTTCAACACATTAGGTATACTGGTTATTCATTGGAGGCTGCAACTGTACATCACACTAAGGTTAACATCCTGTATTTGCTGAGTTTAGTGTGTGAATAGTGTAAAGAAAGTCAATAAACACTGAAAGTTTCATAGAGAATGGGTACAGGATGACTGGTTTCTGTTCCACTCAAGTGGGTGTCTATGCGTTTGACCTTCACTTCATGATGGTTGAGGCACAAGCATCCATAGTGATAAGCTCTAAATTGTTGTCATTTTCTTTTATCTATCCAGAGATATGATTTCTTCCAAATGTAACTGCATGTCTAAATGCAGTGACATTCTGATAACTTCTTAGGTAAATTCAATGTTTGTGTGGTGTTCTTTTTTTTTAAGTAGTAACTATTTAATTTTGGAAGTGTCTTGAGGGTCACTTATAGGACAATAACAATATGTTGGGAATCCTTGTGATAATGGTTGCAAACCCCTTGAAATCCATCCATGTACAATCTGAAAAGGAGGTCTACTAATCATAGGAGATCCTTTTATTCCTGAATAAAAAAAGAGCTGAAGCTGGAACGAGCAAGTGAATTGTGGTTTATTTGTTCTAAGAAATTGAAGTTCTCAATCTGACCTCTCACAGGAGAATTTGTCTTGAAATTATATTCTGGATACTATCTGATTACCAGAAGCTTCATAATTTGTATTCAGATTCCTTTCCTCGAAGTTAGTGCCAAGATATGGATACTATGTTCCTCATCTCCGAACCTGTCCAATGATGAAACCATACTAGTCTCAAATGCCCTGAACCTTAAAGAGTTAGGAATGGAATTACCCCCTAATCTTTTACGACACTTGTTTAGAGATGTTGCTCCAGACTCACAATTCATTATTTGGCTAAGCCCCTGGGTACCTGAAGCAATGTTTTACTCCCAAATTTATCAGGAAACGTTGAGGTCAGCAAACTAATGTCTCCTGGCCCCACCACAGAGGCCCTCATTTTGACCCTGGCGGTGTTGCACCGCCAGGGCCAACGGGGGCGGGAGCACCGCCGACAGGCCGGCGGTGCTCCCTTGGGCATTCCGACCGCGTGCGGTAACACCGCGGTCGGACCGGGAAAACTGGCGGTCTCCCGCCAGTTTCCCGCTGCCCAAACGAATCCTCCAAGGCGGCGCAGCATGCTGCGCCGCCTTGGGGATTCTGACACCCCCTACCGCCATCCTGTTCCTGGCGGTTCGCCCGCCAGGAACAGGATGGCGGTAGGGGGTGTCGCGGGCCCCTGGGGGCCCCTGCAGTGCCCATGCCAATGGCATGGGCACTGCAGGGGCCCCCGTAAGAGGGCCCCAAATAGTATTTCACTGTCTGCTTAGCAGACAGTGAAATACACGACGGGTGCAACTGCACCCGTCGCACCTTCCCACTCCGCCGGCTCGATTCCGAGACGGCGTCATCGTGGGAAGGGATTTTTCCCCTGGGCTGGCGGGCGGCCTTTTGGCGGCCGCCCGCCAGCCCAGGGGAAAAGTCAAAATACCCGCCGCGGTCTTGCGACCGCGGTACGGTATTTTGACGGCGGGACTTTGGCGGGCGGCCTCCGCCGCCCGCCAAGGTCCGAATGAGGGCCAGAGTGTTGAAAATAAGGTGTTAACATTTTTCACAGTGATTGCCATCCTCCTAAGAAATTTCCTCCAAGATGAACTAACCCGAATCGTGAACTCCTCCAGTTCCAGAAAGTGCTAAAAACATAATTTTGCAAATTGGCCTTCTCCTTAGACTATTTGAATTAGACGTGGGTTGTGCAGCAGAAATACATGTTTGATTGACTGGTTTATTAACAAAAAGGTTTCCTCTAGAAACACAGATAAGAGTAAGGCCCTCATTACAACCCTGGCGGACGGTGTTAAAGCGGCGGTAAGACCGCTAAAAGGCCGGCGGTAAAATTTTTGGAATTACGACCGTGGCGGAAACCGCCAACAAAGACAGCCACTTTAACACTCCGACCGCCACGGCAGTACAAACAAACAGGGCGGCCACCACCGCCAACAGACAGGCGGAAGACAATGTACCGCCCACACTATTATGACAGGCCAATCCGCCACCTTTTCCGGGGCGGATTCACTGCGGATAAAAACACAGCGGAAACTGGAATTTCGAAGGAAAAACGCTCACTTTTAGACACTCCACGAGGAACCAGGACACCATGGAGCCGGAACTCCATATTCTTCCTGCGATAGTCTTCCTGCTCCTCTACCAGGAGCACCAACGCCGGCGGCGAAGACCACAGTGAGTACTGCACCTACGACACAGGGGAGGGGGGAGGCAAAAAACAGGGACACACACACGCAACACCCCCACCCTAACCCACTACAACACACACACCAATACATATCTAAACATTACAGTTACACCCCCCAACCCCCCCCCCCGGAAGAATGCAAAGACAAAAGGAAATGAGTGTAACCATTGTAATATATCAAAATTCAGTAAGCAAATATATACATATATACACCATTTTCAAAATATAAATCAAGATCAGTAGTCCAGGTATTGCACCATTCATAGTCCGTGGACCACTGGGTCCAAAATGCATGGGCGAGGCCCACACATGACACCAGATCAAAACAGAGAGAACACTGCAGGGGCATCAGATAGATAAATAACAGGCACCTCAGGGGGAAGGGAAGGGGGGGCACCTCAGCTGGATGAGTGCACAACGCCAGATCCACGAGGGGGCTCAATGCCCATTGATGTATCCTGGGGAGTGCAAAGCCACAGTCTCTCAAGTCTCTACAGTGGGTGGTTTGCCCACTGTTCAATCCTGGGGAGTGCAAAGCCACAGTCTCTTAAGTCTCTACAGTTGGTGGTATGCCCACTGTTCAATCCTGGGGAGTGCAAAGCCACAGTCTCTCAAGTCTCTACAGTGGGTGGTTTGCCCACTGTTCAATCCTGGGGAGTGCAAATCCACAGTCTCTCAAGTCTACATTGGGTGGTTTGCCCACTGTTCAATCCTGGGGAGTGCAAAGCCACAGTCTCTCAAGTCTCTACAGTGGGTGGTTTGCCCACTGTGTTATCCTGGGGAGTGCAAAGCCACAGTCTCTCAAGTCTCTACAGTGGGTGGTTTGCCCACTGTTCAATCCTGGGGAGTGCAAAGCCACAGTCTCTCAAGTCTCTACAATGGGTGGTTTACCCACTGTTCAATCCTGGGGAGTACAAAGCCACAGTCTCTCAAGTCTCTACAGTGGGTGGGTTGCCCACTGCATTATCCTGGGGAGTGCAAAGCCACAGTCTCTCAAGTCTCTACAGTGGGTGGTTTGCCCACTGCATCATCCTGGGGAGTGCAAAGCCACAGTCTCTCAAGTGGATAACAGTCTCAACTGATTCTGGAGGGGGCTTTGTGCCCAGAGTGCTTCATCCTGCCAAGAACTGAGGTAATGGATGCATGTCTCCACTGGTTCTGGAGGGGGCTTTGTGCCCAGAGTGCTTCATCCTGACAAGGACTGAGGTAGTGGATGCATGTCTCCACTGGTTCTGGAGGGGGCTTTGTGCCCAGATTGCTTCATCCTGCCAAGGACTGAGGTAGTGGATGTGATACTCCACTGGTTCTGGAGGGGGCTTTGTGCCCAGAGTGCTTCATCCTGCCGGACTGAGGTAGTGGATGCATGTCTCCACTGGTTCTGAAGGGGGCTTTGTGCCCAGAGTGCTTCATCCTGCCAAGGACTGAGATAGTGGATGCATGTCTCCATTGGTTCTGGAGGGGGCTTTGTGCCCAGAGTGCTTCATCCTGCCAAGGACGGAGGTAGTGGATGCATGTCTCCACTGGTTCTGGAGGGGGCTTTGTGCCCAGAGTGCATCACTCACCCCGTGACGGTCCCTGTTGCGTCAGTGCCCCTGCCGCTCATGGGCTAGCGATGCTTGACTTGGCGGTGCTTGCCCTGTTCAGCGGTGCTTGACTTGGCGGTCCTTGCCCTGTTCAGAGGTGCTTGACTTGGCGGTCCTTGCCCTGTTCAGCGGTCCTTGCCCTGTTCAGCGGTGCTTGACTTGGCGGTCCTTGCCCTGTTCAGCGGTCCTTGCCCTGTTCAGCGGTGCTTGACTTGGTGGTCCTTGCCCTGTTCAGCGGTCCTTGCCCTGTTCAGCTGTGCTTGACTTGGCGTTCCTTCATTGGGCAGTTGGGCTGGGGCTGGTGGTCCTTCATTGGGCAGATGGGCTGTGGCTGGCGGGGGCCTCCTGGGCAGCGGGGATGATGGTGGTCTTCTCCGCCGCGCTGCTCCTCCCAGACTTGCCGGCTTTCTTCTGGCCCTTCCCCACCTTGGGAGGAGACACAGCTGAGTCCACACTCCCCCCGGGACCCCTGGGTGCGGCTAGGTTGGCTGGAGCCTTCCCCCTCTCCCGCCGGGCACTGGCCAGCTTCTGATGCTTCACAAGGGGGGGACTGGCTGTGCTGTGGCTCCGTGCCACACTGGCTGTCCTGGTGGCCGGTGCACTCCACATACCTGTGACAACAGGCATCACAGCTCCCGTAGATTTTGTGGCTGAGGTGCTAGTTCGGGACCTATGAGTTGGACGGGGGGTGGTGGGAAATAGGTTAAGGGTGGACAGGAAAAGTTGTTTGGAGACACTGGGACGGGTAGCTGGAGGGGGTTTGGGAGTGGAGGAAGAGGTGGTGGTTGTAGGAGGTGTAAGTTTTGTGGTTTTGGGTGCATGTGCATGCGCTGGAGGCTGTCGTGAGGTGGATGGCTGTTTGGTGGGTGTGTGTCTGCGTTTGTGTATCTTGGGAGGGGGCGTCAAAGACACACTGGGAGAGGACACAGGGGGCGTGTGAATGGTAGTGGGGGTGGTGACTGCACGTGAGCGGGGTGTGCTGGTGGGTGTGCTGGACGTAGTGGCTGTAGAGGTAGTGCATGCAGGTGTGAGTGTAGACGAGACTGGGAGGGAGGAGGGAGACGACGACGAGGGGGATACAGTGGAGGCAGTGGATGTTGGTGTGTCTGTATGTGTGTGATGCTTGCGTGAGTACCTGTGGGATGTGTTGTGCCTATGTTTGCCTGAGCTTCCCTTGTGTTTTGAGGTGTGTGCAGGCTGGTCTGATGGTGTGCTTGGGATAGGCAGAGGTACAGGGGATTGGGTCTGGGTGGAGGAAGTTGGAGGGGGAGGCTAGACACAGGGACAATGGCTGCCATCAGTGCTGAGGCCAGAGTTTGAAAGGTTCGGTGAAGGGCAGCCTGACCAGAATGAATGCCCTCCAGGAATCCATTGGTTTGTTGCAACTCCCTTTCTACACCCTGGATGGCATTCAAAATGGTAGACTGCCTAACAGTGAAGGACCTGAGGAGGTCTATGGCCTCCTCACTGAGGGCAGCAGAGGTGACAGGGGCAGGGGCTGAGGTGCCTGGGGCGAAGGTGATGCCCACCCTCCTGGGTGAGCGGGCACGGGGCGAAGGCTGAAGGGCTGCTGGGAGGGCGGCGCTGGTAGGGGGTGTGGCGGCTGTACCTGTAGAAGTGGGGGGCACAGATGTTTCCACCACCACAAGGGAGCTCCCATCGGAGGACGAGTCCATGTCGCTGGTTTCAGCTCCTGTCACCGCCGTGATGCTCCCCTCGCCCTCCGTCCCACTGGTGTACTCAGAGTCCGTAGTGTGGCCCTCCATGGCCATGTGGGGTGCAGCTCCCTCGTGCTCTGGTGCCACTGCTCCTCCGCCTGATGATGCTAATGCACAGAAGAACAGGGAGACCGCAAAAAAGGGGGGGGAAACAGAAGAAAGACATTTTGAGTGCATGACTTACCGCTACCGTTGGCGGACAAGACAGACACAGAAGCCCCCTGCACTATGTCGCGCTGTTGGGCTCTAAGGTGCAATTCCTGGGGAATGGCCTACAAGGCTATGGACGACATATGCACACATAGATGACACAGGTGCATGAATGGCTGTAGTTGGCACTCTACAGAGGTGGGGTTGGGGGCCACAGGGCCATGCCTTACGAAGGGGCCTAGCCTACGGAACTCGCCCTGGCCTAGGGAAACCCACAGCCCTCCTCCCCCCCAGACAACTCCACTGCGCGCAAAGTCAGCTGAATGAGAATGTACTCACCCCCTTGTGTCTGCTGTCATGCCCTCAAGCGCCCATCCAACTCCCGGTAGGCCACCGCTAGGATCCGGAACATCAGGGGGGTCATGGTTCGACGGGCACCCCTCCCACGTTGGGAGGCCATCCCCAGTTGAGCCTCCTCCGTCTTCTTGCTCCAGCGGCGAATGTCCTCCCATCTTTTCCGGCGGTGGGTGCTGTTGGGCTCTAAGGTGCAATTCCAGGGTCCGGACGTCCTTGGCGATGGCACGCCAAATATCCATCTTCTGGTTGGTGCTGACCTACATGAAATGTACAGGGGAAGAAGAGAAGTCATTACCAACTGCACCGTCAAAGTGAGTGTCCCCCATCCCTACCCTTGCCATGTGGCACATGCACCAACCGTCTTTCATTCACTCAGAACTCTGCCCCCTTCCTTCTTACAACCAGCCCTCTCCACACAGGCATAGCCCATACAACATGTTCCCTGTGTACTTACCTGTTGGTCTGGAGGACCGTAGAGTAGCGTGTACTGGGGGAGGACCCCATCAACGAGCTTCTCCAACTCCTCCGATGTGAAGGCAGGGGCCCTTTCCCCAGACGCACGAGCCATTGTCTCTTCCAGACCGAGGTCACAGCAGCACTTGCAGTATAGGTCCTCTCCTGTCGAAGATCAGGTATCGAGTGATTCAACAGATAGAAAATGGCGGTCACGTCTGCGGCGGTGCGTACCATCAACGCCGGCGTACATTGTCATTGGCTCCTGGGACCCATAGGGTGCAATGTTAACCAATGCAGCATTGTGCCACGGTCTTCGACCGCCTACCGCGACGGTGTACAACGCCAGCACAGTTACCTCACATCCCTTTGTCCCACTTTAGAGGTCAGGCAGCCGCCATTTCAGGGGCCCACATGGCCTAATTACCAACTGCGTCACACATACCTAGGCCTACTCTCAACACACATACAGGCCACTTTTTGTGTATGATTGGTGTTCTGGGTAAACTGTGGGTATGTACCTCTGAGTTGTCTGACTCTGTGGTCGCTGTTGTCCTTCCTAGGCACCGTCCGCTGTGAGGAGATGGCGGAATCCTCCGGTGTACCGACCGCTGGTGGACCTGTTGACAATGGAGGAAAGAAATTTGATAATCACCTACAGGTTTGACCGTGCCACAAACCAGGAACTGTGTACACAGTTGGAGCCTGACCTGATGTCAGCAATCCGCCATCCCACAGGAATCCCCCCTCAAGTGCAGGTGCTATCAGTGCTCCATTTCCTTGCTAGTCGGTCTTTTCAAACAACTGTGGCCATGGCATCAGGGATGTCCCAGCCTATGTTTTCCAACGTATTGTCCAGAGTGTTGCCTACCCTTCTGAAACACAAGCGGAGCTACATCGTTTTCCCTCAGGTGGAGGATTTGCCTACAGTGAAAGGTGACTTTTATGCCCTTGGACATGTCCCCAACATCATAGGTGCCATTGATGGAACCCATGTGTCTTTGGTCCCCCCCCACAGGAGTGAACAGGTGTACAGGAACCGGAAGAGTTATCATTCCATGAATGTACAGATGGTATGTTTGGCAGACCAGTACATCTCCCATGTGAATGCCATGTTCCCTGACTCAGTGCATGACGCCTACATCATGCGGAATAGCAGCATCCCTTATGTGATGGGTCAACTCCAGAGGCACCGTGTGTGGCTATTAGGTGACTCTGGTTACCCCAACCTGTCATGGCTACTGACCCCAGTGAGGAATCCCAGGACAAGGGCAGAGGAACGCTACAATGATGCCCATGGGCGAACTAGGAGGGTGATCGAGCGGACCTTTGGCCTCCTGAAGGTCAGGTTCAGGTGCCTCCATATGACAGGTGGATCCCTATTCTACTCACCAAAGAAGGTGTGCCAGATCATCGTGGCCTGCTGTATGCTTCATAACTTGTCTTTGCGACAACAGGTGCCTTTTCTGCAGAAGGATGGTCCAGATGGCGTGGTTGTTGTAGCTGTGGAGCCTGTGGACAGTGATGAGGAGGAAGCAGAGGAAGAAGACATGCAGAACAGGGACTCAGTCATCCAGCAATATTTCCAGTGAAACACAGGTGAGAATACATTCCTGCCTACTACATGTACTTTTACACTTCTACCTCTATCCTGTCTGTCGATTTCACCCAGTGTATGGTCACTGAGTTGTCACTTTCCCTTACAGTTTCACAGGTGTGGGTCCCAACGTGTGTCATCTGGTTAGATTCCTCAGGGACTAGAGCTGTGTGACATAGGTATGTTAACATTACAATTTCCAGAACATTTTGTCACTGTAATTGCAAATTCACTATTTCGAAATCACAGACAGACTCCTGATCTTTTCGTGCTTTAGGTGTGTTTATTTAAATGCAAAATAATTGGAGGGGGGAGTTAAATGGTGAGGGGTTATGGCGGAGGAATGTCCATGGCAGAGTCCAGTCTATTAGTTTCACAGGTGCATTGCCCATATGGGCATAGGAAGTGGAGCTGGGGCTGTTTCAATATGGACAGGGTGACAAAGTGGGACAGTGGGATGACAATCAGGGTGGTCTCATTTCTTGGCGGGGGTCTTGGCATCGTTCTCTGTCTTGTTCCTGGATCTCAGGGACCGTTTGCGGGGTGGTTCCCCCTCAGCAGGGGGTGGGGTGCTGGTGTGGTGGTCCTGTGGCGGGCGTCCTGTACACTAGCACCGGCAGAGGTGGTGGGCAGTTCATCGTCCATGCTAGTGTAAGGGGCCCCTTGTGGTGCCACAGTGTCCCTCCTGGTGTTGAGTACTTCCTTCAGCACCCCTACGATGGTGCCCAGGGCGGAGCTGATGGTTCTGAGTTCCTCCCTGAACCCCAAATACTGTTCCTCCTGCATGCGCTGGGTCTCCTGAAACTTAGCCAGTACTGTTGCCATCGTCTCCTGGGAGTGGTGGTATGCTTCCATGATGGAGGAGAGGGCCTCGTGGAGAGTGGGTTCCCTTGGCCTGTCCCCCCCCTGTCGCACAGCAGCCCTCCCAGTTCCCCTGTGTTCCTGTGCCTCTGTCCCCTGGACTGTGTGCCCACTGCCACTGCCCCTAGGTCACTGTTGTTGTTGGGGTGGTGGGTTATCCTGGGTTCCCTGTAGTGGTGGACACACAGCTGATTGACGTGTCCTGGGGACGGAGGTATGGGCCCGCTGGGTGGGTGCTGTGCTGGTGTTTCCAGAGGGGGGAAGGTCTGTGGTGGCCTGTGCCTGTGTGAGGGGAACCGACTGTCCCGAGGCCCACGATGGTCCGGGCTGGTCATCTAGATCCAGGTGGACAGAGGGCCTCTTCTGTGGGTGGAGTAAAGATGTATGGACCCTCCTGTCTGGTGACGTTGGGTAGTGGTCCTGCAGGGGTGGAAAGGCATGATTATTGCATCTGTGTGTGTCATGGTGTGCAATGGGTGGGTGAGCGTGTACCCCAGTGCTGGCATTCCTGTGTGGGGGCTTGTGTGATGATGGTTTAGGGGGGTGTATGGGTATGTGCAGTGGGCATGCTTTAGTGATGGGTGTCCATGCGTTGGTGTTGCATGCAGGGCTTGGTGTTGGGATGGGTGGTTTGTGATATTGGTACATTTGTGAGGAGTTGGAGTGATGGGGTGGGGACGAGGGTGGTGGTATGTCATAGCATACAGGTAGGGTGGGGGATATGGTAGTTAAAGGTTTGACTTAACAGAGTCCATTCCTCCACCGACTCCTGCGAGGCCCTCAGGATGCAGAATCGCCAAGACCTGCTCCTCCCATGTTGTTAGTTGTGGGGGAGGAGGTGGGGGTCCGCCGCCAGTCCGCTGAACCGCCTGGTGGTGTCTTGAGACTACGGAACGCCCCTTCCCCTGTAGGTCGTTCCACCTCTTCCTGATGTCCTCCTGATTTCTTGGGTGTTGTCCCACTGCGTTGACCCTGTCGACTATTCTTCGCCATAGCTCCATCTTCCTTGCAATTGAGGTGTGCTGCACCTGTGCTCCAAATAGCTGTGGCTCTACCCGGACGATTTCCTCCACTATGACCCTGAGCTCCTCCTCCGAGAACCTGGGGTGTATTTGCTGTGCCATGGGGTGGTGTAGGTGATGTGTGGGGTGGTGTGTGTGGTGATAAGTGTGGTGATATGTAGTGGTGTGTGGTGTTTTGTGCGTGGAAGTTGTGTAGGTGATGGTTTTGTGTGCCTATGGATGCTAATTTGTTGATGGTGGTGTCTCTCTCTGGCCTTTTCTCTGTAATAGTGATCGTAGGGGTTTGTGGGTGATGTGGGTGTGTGTTTTATATTGTATTGGGTGTGTGGGAGTGGTGTGTGTATGTGAATTGTCCAATGTGGTAGTGTTTTGTTTGTGTATGTGTATTTTGAGCGGCGCAGTGTGTACCGCCAATGGAATACCGCAGTTGAAAGACCGCCGCGTGAATTCATGTGTCGTGATAGTGTGGGCGTATTTCTGTTGGCGTGACGTTGGAGGTTTTGTTTTCGCCAGTTTATCACTGACCTTTGGTGTGGCGGACTTGTGTGGGTGTCTGAGTTTTGTCGGATTCCGAGATGTGGGTCATAATAGCTGTGGCGGAATACCGCGCCCGCGGCGGTGGGTTGGCGGTCTTCTGCACAGCGGTAAGCGGCTTTTACCGCCAATGTTGTAATGACCGCCTAAGATTATTACACTCCTCAGTGCATATGAATGGCTTGCATCTTAGTAGCCAAATTAGGATAGACTTCTCTGGTTAATTCTAATATTTAATTCTGAGCTAGAATGTGATTGGTCATGTCCTAAGATAAATGATGATTTACTGACAAAGTTGGATACTAAAAATAACTTAAGGTATACCTCCACTGTTTGACTGCTGAAAACAGATGAAATCTCTGGGTGAAAGTATGGAAGAAAATGAGGAATTACAATTGACTCTAATCTGAAATTACTGATTTACCCTGTAATTCCACATTTCTTAGTGAATTCTCAGGATCCAGTTTGTAATGGTCACGCTTTGGGTACCAGTAAATTCAGAGGTGGGGAAAACCGGACAATTTACCTGTCCATTTATAATATGGGCCAACAGTCCCCAACCCAGCAGGATAACTCTTGTAAAGAATTACAGGCAGAACAGAATCATGTGTTGCTACCTGACTTAAAGGTAAGGAATATCATTATTCCATTAAAATCAGGAAGGGCGAGCCAGCTGACACAGCCCTTTTTGGTTTAATGCATCCATAGCTGATCTAAAATAAACAATGCAAGAAGATTGAAAAGCAGCACAGGAACTCTTCTCCTGATAATCATAAAATTCTATAGGAAGGTCTTTTGAACTGCAACAAATATTTTTTTCCAGGAAGAATAGCCATTTTAAGGACAGGCAAAGGTGGTAATGAATCAATCAAAAGACCTCCTTTAGGTTATTCAATTTTGTGTTTCTCGTGACTGACTTACTCTAGTGTGGACCATTCAGTAAAAAGCTAGTGGAATCAGTTTCTTTTTAATTTGGTCCCTCCTCAGAAGAATGCCATCCAAGCATCCATATTGCAATCTGGTTTGGGCACAAGTCCTTCAACACAGATTGACTAGCTATGTAGCTTGTAACCTGTATTTTGCTCAGACAGAAAAAGAACATGGCCAGACTCAGTAAAAACTCTGCATCCCACGCCTTATGACTACAATAGACTGACTGTCCCCATATCACAATGTCTGTCTCCTCATCACTGACTGTTTTTGTCCTTGTGATTACTGAGAACACATCTGGCCCATTTTCAAGTGTCTCTGTTCCCAATTAATCTTTTTAGGAGTTCTGAGAGGTAAGGAGAAACAAACCAACACCTTTCTATCAATTTTCAGTGCAATCCATTTGGTCACACATTAAATCTCAGAGGCAGAAGATCAAGATCAAGTGGAAATGCTAGACTTATGTAAAGGAGTTCTAGAAATATACTATATAAGTATACCGAAGGTGAATTAAAGCATCTAATCAGAATAAATCTTATAAGCATAAGGCATACCAATATTTTAGTCACATCAATACAAAAGATAAGAACCAACACTTTATGTTCAGAATTCAAGTTGCAGTCTTCCTGTCTAATGATTTAGAACCTAAATAAATCTAATTGTTCCAATTAAGCTAAGGGATAACCAAAGGATTTCTCAGGAAATGTAGGAAATAGGAAACTAGTCAAAAGTGCAGCTTAAGAGAAACCTCAGTACAAGCTTTGCAAGAGAGGTGTACATAGCATGAAGCAACTTCAGCTAAAAGTAAAGTAGAGGAATCTGTACCCCTCTAAGTCTCTGAGATCCACTCTAGTCAACAGGTCTACCTCACCTAACTAACTAAACACCACTTCAGACCTTGCAGAACCTTCCTGAGTCCACGTCACCATTGCCAGTAGTTTTCCATCTTCCGTGCATAGTTTGAAATTTGCAACTCCCATCAGACTTTAATCCCACAAACCAAACATCAGGATAACCTTGGGTACCTTCAGCATCCAGGAGCTCATTAAGAATTCTTCTCTCTCATCCACTTGTTAGTGTTCTTTGTCCTTTCCAGCATACCCTCCCATACCCCTTTATCACAAACTCATAACTGGCATTCCATTAACTGTAGACTTGTGCAGACGCACCTGCAAATAAAGAAAATGCAACATGAGCAAAACTCCACATTTAAGGTTAAGAACAGAAAAACATTTCAGGCCTTAACTCAAGTCAATTTAACACAAAATTCAATGCACATTCGAATACATGGCTAAGTGTGCATTTCTCCTCACAAGTACAATAAATGGTGAATACCTGTAATAATAGAACTTTAACTGTAATGTTGTAATCTCAATATACAGAATTTTTTTACATGTATTATTTTTAAGCTCATTAACTCATTACAGAAGCACGTATATACACGTTCTACAATTCTACTTGTGAATACATCCTGAATAATAAGAATTTCGACGCACCACGTTAACATGAATACATTAGAGCACACATTATATATGTTGTTGATTACATTTTAATGTCAGCTCTGTTATGCATAATGAAACAGTCAAGTTATGCTCTCTCTACCCCTTTCTGATGACATAGTAAGTCATCACAATCTTATTCCTTTCTCAAATGAGACCGACTAAAAGCTTTTGTCTGACTTCTTCCATACACTTCATATCTTCATGAAATGTACTCTATCTTCCAGCTCTCTTTCTCTTCTTTGACTCTTTGCCCTCCTTCTCTGAAAGATTTTAAATCCCACCATCAGAAGTGTTGCACATATAGCAATAATCAACAACGGCTTCAAGACAAAACCTGTAACTCCACTTCCTAAGTTTCCAAAACATCTGCCTACAGCGGCAAATCCATCTCCAATTGCTTCCCAACCACCTTTTGCTTCTAATTCCTTCAAATCCTTTGTCAACCCAGATATGTTCCTAATATACTTTTCCAAGTCCGTACGTTTGTTTGGGATGTAAGTACAGCATTTCTGAACTTTCAGCACCTGACAGACTCCATCCTTTCTTGGGGAGCGAAAGGTATAACGCAAGTCTATTCTGCAAAACCATAGATCTTATCATTACCATCTCTGTGTTTACAACCAATAATGAATTTGCTGTACTAGTAGCTAGCTTATCTACTATTGTAGACAACTTTGTAATCTTTAGGTCATTCAAAATCACACCTACAGATGCACCGAATATGTCTCCCACCACCACTGCAGCACTAAGACCTCTTCTAGTTCGAGGTTTCATATCTAACACAGGATTCTCAAAATGCTCCACATGATAAATCTTCGGGAATACTATACCCAGGTAGCATGTCCAATGCTATCCCTTGGGCAATTTGAAAAAGGCATACTGTCCACAAATAAAATACACTCTGGGAATCACAGGATCTTTCCCATCAAGAAATAACTCATTCTTTTCTATAACGTCAAAAAGGTGCAAACAATCACTCTGCCCTAAAAAATAAAAAGGTCTAGATAACTTTGGTCAATGCGTATGCGTAAAGCTTTTAGTTTTCCCTTCACTTGATGATCAATCTCTTCTTTTCTCTACCAGTGTTGTGCTTTAGGATGTTTGTCTGTTTGAGATTTAGGGGCATATTTATACTCTGTTTGCACCGAATTAGCGTCATTTTTTATACTCTCATTCGGTGCAAAACTAACTCCATATTTATACTTTGGTGCCAGACCCATCTAGCGCCAAATTTAAGGAGTTAAAGCCATTTTTTGGAAGTGGAAACCTACCTTGCCTTGATGAGATGCAAGGTAGGCGTTCCCGTGCAAAAAATGACTCAATGGCCTTAACGCCATATTTAGGGGCATATTTATACTCTAGGGCTGATTTATTCATTTTTGCGCTGCATTAACATATTTTTTGAAGCAAAAGTGGCGCAAACGTACAAAATATTGGCCCTTATTTATACTTTTTGCTGCAGAACTGCACTAACTCAGTTTTGCACCAAAAAGGTTAGCACCGGCTTGCACCATTTCTGTGCACCAGCCGGGCACCATATATATGGAATGGTGCAAGCCGGTGCAAAGAGTAGGCTAGAGTAAAAAAAAAAAAGACTTTAGTCGGGTTGGGCTGGCGGTATAGAAGAAGAGGGTTTAGCACCAAAAAATGACTTTAAGCGGGTTAGAGTATAAAAAAAGATGACTCTAACCAGATTAGAGTCATTTTATGGTGCTAAACCTACCATGCCACATTACTCCTGCGCCGGCGCAGTTTTGCATCAAAAATATTACCACCGTCTAACGCCATTTCGGTGCGCCGTGCGGGCGTCAAATTTATACTTTGACGCACGGCGGCGCAAACCACAGGTGTAAGTCATTTTTGTTTACGCACACCGCAGCGTCAAGTCGTAAAGCAAAACAACGTTAACGCGGCGAAAATGACTGTGGGTCGATTTACGACACTGCAAACCGGCTATGCAGCGTTTTGTGACGCAATAGCGTCAAAATTCCCCACGAACACAACCATTTCAGCAGAGGAGAGCCAAAATGGATCCCAGATGCCTGTACAGACCCCAGGAAGATGACAACAGACCAGGAACCTGCGAGGAGGACCCACACAATGCCCAGGACAGTTTGAAGATGAAAAGAGAGTACCGCTTCAGTGCAGAGGAACAGGAAATCCTGGTGAAAGAGGTGACGGAACACCAGCACCAACTGTTTGTCACCTCAAAGTTGCCAATCAGTAGGAGAGAGGCAATATGGCAACAAATTGTTGACAAGATTAACAGTGTGGCAGAAGTACGCAGAACAGTCATTGAGTGCAAGAAACGCTGGCATGACTGCAAGCGCAGGACCAAGGAAAAGATGGCCAGGAACAGGAAGGCAGCACTGCAGACAGGAGGCCCTGGACCACATGGAGGAGATGGTCGCAGCCGTCATCCCTGAGGAGATCGTCACAGGGATTCAAGGACAGGACAGCGCAGACTACCAGGAAACAACACAGATGCAGGGTAAGTTGCACGGGGGACAAAAATGCACAAATGTTAACTGTAAACAGGGGGGTATACCCACCACAAAATGCATGGAAGCCATGATATACATGAAGTGGCATGGGTAAAGGGGTACGGCATGGGGGCATGGCCTGTACAGAGAGAAGCTGGGGCACACCATAACACAACACCAACAACAGTCCCAAGGGGGTATGCTGCCATGCCAACAATGTAGCAAAGGTAAAGCCACACCAGGAGGGAAGGGCACAACGTCAAACTGACATCCCATCACACGTCAGCATCTATACCCCCTACATTAATTAGGGCCCAATTAACAACCTCTAGCCATACCGACAACTGGAATGTAACAGTGACAATAGTTGCCACTACCACCTCCGCTCTGTGTGCAGGTCAAATAGCCAATGGCAGTTACGTCCCCATTGATCATACACACCTAAATTAGTGGGTTGAGGATGACAACTTTAACAATCCCCTGAAACAAGACAAATGTTCCAGTCCTGTCAAATGTGAATGCCCAAAGTTGCCGCAAACATCAGCCAATGTCATCAACATTAGGAGATACACAGCACTAAGGTGACACCCATGCTGCATATGTCAGGGTCCATCCTGTGGCTGGGTCACAATGCAACAGCCCAAATGTCAGACTGCTCAGACAACAGCATTGAGGGGGAGGACACATGTAACTGGTCACTGACATACACCTGCACTGTCAGAGGAGGAAATAGGACACTGCTACGACTAGCAGGGCAATCCAATCTCCACACATTCCCCTACATCAGCTGTACACATTACCAATGCTAACATCCATATCGTGCCATAACAATGCTATGCATAGGATACGCTACATTTCAACTACTTATAAGTGGATGTGAAAGATCAGAGACTGGGGCAGGTCCAGATTGTTAGGTGTGCTGCTAGTGCCATCAGAACACCCACAGCCAGTGAAAGGCCACACCATTATAATGGATGTAGACGGAGGGTTGAGTAGGACAAGAAGGTGGCCAATCACTATTTGGCCTAAAACAACACTAGAGGAGATGTTCCCGACAAGTCTAATAACTTACCACAATACATGTGACATGCAGGTGGGGCATTGGCCTGGGAGAATGCCCATCTGAAAGACTGGATCAATGAACAGGAAACAAGATCACAATGTGAAATCATCACAAGGCAGGCATGCCACATCACCAATGCCACAACACAGACACACTAATTGTACCCTATTTCATTGCAGAGAACGATGGATCTCCTGCGGATAAGCCTGTCCAGGACTACCCCGATGACATGGATGACGAGCTGACAAACATCAGCCACCAGATCCTCCAAGATGTCCTTGAAACACTCCAGACCCCACCTTCAGTCACAAGGTGGAGCATAGAACAAGCAGTCATCAGATAGGACCCACCCACAACCCCAATTGTAAGACCTGCTAGCTCCAATACAGCTGAGGACTCAGATGACACAGGCACCAGATTTGAGAGAACTGTAGTCGGAGTACAGCGGGAGCTGGCCAAGGAGGTGGGGGTGGGGATGAAAACTATGGCAGCCAGCCTGGAGGGGGTGCATTCGTGCATGATGTCATCTGCAGATCAGGCAGCAGCCATGCAGGCGCTAACATCCATCCTAAAAGGACTGCAACAAACTGTAAAGGAATTCATCACTGCAGTAAGGGAGTTGCCACAATACCTCGCACCCCAAACCTTCCACTGCATGCACGAATGCAATCATGACCCCCTCAGGGCCGATCTGGCTGCCTACCATCGTGATGTGGCTGCTATTCTCAAGAACCAGCAGATCCTCCTTGCAGCAGTACTGCCCTTAAGACCCCACAGGTAGCAGCGACTGGGATGTTTGACTCCACGTCTTCTAACACTGAGGTGTGTGTTGCCCCTTCACAACCACCACCACCAAGGACAGAGGAGGCAACACACACATCAGAAGAAGAAGACGTGGAACAGATCACCTTCACACGGAAAAGTACCTGGAAGCACTAGTTCCTGCCACATGGCCACCTATTACCAAGGTCCAGCGCTTTGTAACATGCCAGTCTTGCAACAACTGTACTCAATGACTGTTCTGCAAACCACTGTATATCTTGTCAGCCTGCCTTGTGATTGTCTCTCACTTACTCATTGGCAAATCCTGTCCCTCTGCACTGTCTGACACATCACCCCAGCGTGTCAAATGCATTTTCCTTTAGCACTTGTGTAGGATCACAATGGAAGATGCCACTATAATGGACTCACAATCATGGACAATGTACATATAGCACAACAGCACTTTTCAATAAATAGCACTTACACAACCACTTTGTCTCTGTGTAATGTGACACATCAACGGTGCAGTAGATCACTGAATTTTGCCTCTTGTCAAATTACATAGCTTGCCAATACAACTGTCCTGAAATTATGTAGTCTGATAACTATGCACAGTGGCCTGGATTGCACCATACTTTTCCCTTCCTTAGGGTAATATCTGATGAAAAGAGAAACCATACACCATAATTCTGTGTTGGACAGAATAATGCTTCCTCAAGGGATATCTAAGCCATCAAATAGTGGCAGCAAAATGTTGCCACCATGCAATACTAACACATAGAACATTGCCCACAAATCTAAGCAAACAGTCAACAAACTGCATGAATGAAGGTGTCTGAGTTTATATCCAAATAAGTAATCATGCTGAACAGTGTCACAAATGATCTATGTGAGTCATGAACACGATACTACAAGAGTGCTTACTACCACTCAGCTAATAAGAGTTTCCTTGAACATCACACTGCAGTCAGAAATAACACAGTGTCCCCAATACCAAATCTGGAAGCACTGTATGTGACATTGAAAACATACGTAATGAGAAAAATGCGTTGGGATCCATAGTAACTGTGATTGGTGGTTGCAATGAATGGTCGAATCTTTGCAAGTAGCTCTGGGGTAGCGGCCAATCTTACAGCTCAGTTGGGATTTGTTCGTAGCAGAGGACACAAATGTAAAAGAAACGAATTCATGTACACTTATGCCAAGGCCCTGATCTACAAGCATTTCACACATACTGTAAAGGGTTCACTACATATTTATTAAACAGTAATAACAGAAGAAGAAACTCGGGGAAAAGTCTTACCTACCCTAATCTACCCTAACTACTCATTACCCACAACTGTCCCTAACTAACCTAAGCTAAACTTACTTATCACATGTAACGAAACGTTCTAAACATCAACCCCCCGCCCCCCTTATGAGACGGGACACATGGAGGACAACAGATGCCAACCTAAACACATACAATACTATCCTAAACAAATATATATTTGTTACCCACACACTCAAAAGAAAAAATTGAAATAATCAGGACCCCCAACCCACTAACACTAACTAAACTAACAGCCTATACTAACCTAACACTAAGCCCACTAAGTATAAGAATAAGGAAAGAGGAGGGAGGGGAGGGAATCATGTCCATCAACAAAGTCAAGAGGTTGGCCCTCCGGAGGGTCCGCTTAATGGACCGCACATGCCTGTTGATATGCCGAACATCCCGCCGCAGGTGACTCATTTTCCTGAGGACACAGTCCATTTTGCGCTGCATGTCCACAAAAGCAGCAGGGTCAATTGTTGGAGCTGGGGTGGTCTGGGTACCAGCTGAGAACGTATGTGGCCGGGTATGGTCAATGCCAGTGGGCTGCCCTGAAGGTGGTCCACTGCTAGGGCCTGGAGCACTTGCAGATGTTGTAGGCACAATAGTCACAGCTGTGGGTGGTGCCACCTGGGTGGTAGTGGTGGTCGTGCTGGTGGTGGCTGCGGTGGGCAAAGAAGGGCCACCCTGTGGGAAAGCCCTCCAGGCTCCGGAGGCCCATTCGGTTCTGTATATTCGGGCCATCCTTTGGTACCCCGACTCTACCAGCAGGATATGCTGGTAACGCATTGTCCACCTCTGGAAATCACAGACCTGGATGGGTGTCATATTAGCAGTTGTGAAGACAAATGACAAAAACTTACATTAGGAACTGCATTGTGTGAAATGGCACAAGAATTAAATCAGACAGTACATCTACTGTACTTGTAACAGCTCCTATCATCATTCAGATCATTGAATGTCCCTGAGGAAGTACATGGCAGGCCAGTCTACAAATGTCATATCACACATAGCACATCCAAACCCTACAAGATGGGTAACAACTGGCATGATTGTGGCATCAGAGCTCTGCCAGTTGTCAGCTAACAATCATGCTGCACATCCTCCGCCAATGCCAGGGCTATAAATGTAAGTGTACGGGATGGAAATCTAGGGCCACATGATCTGCAAGTTGTATATGGACTTGCTAGTATAGTACTCATGTGCTAAACCTGAGTGTGTATACTAGGTTCTGACCAAAGATTTACTGATTTACATGTGTATGTAACATACTTGTATCATCAGTCCTAGGTACACTATTCACAAACCCATGCCTGTGTTTGAGGGTGGGGGGGTGGAGAAACAACTAACAATTTCGACAACATGGACACCCAGGAAGCTTATGAAAGCTGGACATGTATTTGGCTCTGCACACACACCACAGGTAAGGTGCATCTACAAATAGGAGACAGCAAACCCTTGACCAATCCCAGCGCCACACATGTCTTGCAATGCAGACCTTTGTCCACATCATATAGTTCCAGTAAGCCATGACTTACAACTAACACAGAGTTGCAAGAACACCCCTGGCCATGATTTGCATGCACACCTAGGCCATTGCACTCAAGTGCCACATACTTGTAGCACTACATGTGGAGCTACATGCTTCTAGGAAGTTCAACCTACAGTGTCATGAGTACATTAGTGAATAGGGAAGCAGAAGTCTGTGGGTAAGCATTTTGCTGCCCCATTCTGGGAGATTTTGGGTCTGACAGGCTGACTAAATCAGAGATTAGGTCCAGTGCGACTCTTGTTGATACAAGTGTTATCCACATGACTCACCCTAATTAACATTGCGGGGCCTACAGGAATGCCCTACAATCCCTAAATAAGACAATAGGATAAGCATTGGGAAACTCAAAAATGGTGAGAAAATGAAATCCCACTCATGGAACAAGACAAATGATGGGCCAGCGCATCACACCTTGCTATTTGTTCAACACACAGGAATCCATCACACATCACCAGCAAACACAACACTTAACAGACATATCAACACTTACTGGAGTTGTCGGGGTCCTCGAATAAAGCCACCTCGCCCACAGTGTAGGGTGAGGGTCCACCTGTAAGGCATGGAAGGGAGAAATGTGCTCAATTTCTGTGCACTATACAACAATTTCCAAAGACAAATACTATGTGTAAGATTACATAAGTAAGTAAATCCACTCAGACATGATGATACTGCATCCGATATAGCACGGCTACCTTTTACATACCATGGGTCTCCTGTGAAATTTACACACATATCTGCACACATGCACTGGCCCTAACTATCATGTGGTGGCAAACATGCTCCTTCATTAGTGAGCAGACATAATAATGGAGTGTATTTGTCTCATCATGTGCATCCAAGAGAGACATCCAAAGCCTGTTTCCTTGAGGAGTGCATTACCAGTCAAACAGCCATTGTGGCCATGACAAATGTATGACACATAGGTACAATGTACAGAGGGGCAGGAACATTTGTAAGCCCTCATGTTGTTACAGTTTCTTCATTTGATGTGGCCCAGCTATGATGAGTTGCACCAACCATAGAGATATGAACCCATGTGCATACCTTTGGCCTCCCATCCCTAAACACAAGGTGGAACACCAAATACCAGTGTAAGATGTTAGCTGAGGGCACCTTGTACTTTTTCCCTATGTTTCCAAATCCCGATCTGACATGTATCCAAAATGATGAAGGACCACAATAATCCCTAACATTCATAGAACTTCGGTGAACGCCATCCTTACACACTCACCAGACACACATGAGACATATGTGTGGGCCACATTGCTATCATCAATTGACGTGAAGCCTGCACACATTTTCTGCATCATGTAGTGTTTCTAAATTCGGTCTAGCTGTTGCGTCAACAAAGGTCGGTAATATTTTGGAAAATCTATACCTCACTGGCAAATGTGACCTATATAGACATGATTGGCTCCTAATTTGTGTTGCTGTCTGACACAAAGGCGGCACCAACTTACATTAAGCAAAAGTATTCAGTACGTTTGCAGAGCACTTGCTTCCTGAGAGCTAGCAATTGTGGTCCTTCACATAGGCCATCAATGACCCTGTATGTTTCCAAAGCATTCCACACACTCAACAACAAAGCCGGCAGATATTGTACAAATCTGATGTCACTACAGAGTTTTTAATCGTGCACATTTAAACGATTTGTACACACCAACAGGGCCACCAATCACTATTCCCAGGTGGTCCAGCAGATCTTACTCCTTGGAGATGAGGTCAGCCCAACGGTGCTTCAGCTGGTGGTCATTCCTCTGGCTCCGATACACACATTGCAAGTGATGCAGGACCTTTCCCCACCGGAGCCTCCGTTCCTCGGTGTGATACCCCTGTATCACCCGCTCCCCTGCCTTAATCATAAGTGGGAGGAAATGGCACACCAGCCATATAAACCCCCAAGCTCCTCCTCACCCATCTTGCCAAGACGTGGTCTACCCAACATCTTAGCACCAAAAAGGGGAATAGGGGATAAGGAAGAACAAAGGAGAAAAGGGAGAAAGTAGAATAAGAAAAAAGTAAACTTAACAACTAAAAGAGCCCAACTATCCCCAAAATAACACTACCCACAACAGACTCCCACAAACAACAAAGACAATACAGTACTGGGCAATAGTACACAATAAACACTCAGACAGTATACAACAATAATTTTAGATAACAAACTAACAAGTAATGGAGCACACAGGAGACAAAAGCACAAATTTCACTCGACAAAACTCAGAACACAGCCACACAGTCTAGAAGAATCCCAGACTGCAAAGTGAAAGTGAAAGTACACCCACTGTACATAATCTGTAACAAGGATATCCTATTACATCACTTCCTGCATATAATGGCCGCCGTTTTTATCGTTATGCGTCATAATTTCTGACGCATACAGTATGTGCGTAATTTTTTTCGACGCACAGGTGTAAAAATTAGACCGTATCCATATATTTGGAAATAGTCTAACACTTAACCAATTTTAAGGGCATAATGCGTTGTTTTTCGGGCATGAGCGTCATTTTAATGTAATGTTACATTTGTGACAGAACTGAGATAGGCTGATTGCACCCACTTTGGTGTTGACGGTGTATGGTCACATGTGACACATCATACTGCTGCGGACCATGATCCGCTACTTCCTTAACAGGATTCTCACGCTTGGCTGACGCACTAGATGGCCATATGTGTGGCCTACACATATGTATTGCACAAATTGGTCATGTTTGGCATCAGGAGAGGATAGCAAGGTGACGCACATAAGTACAATACCTCAATGCCTATGGCTCAATGTGTGTGCATTGGCTACTAATGTAGTGTCGACCCAGTGTGTGTGCATCACAAGATGCATTATTGAAAATATGCTTGTATGAATATGAAGTCAATGTGTCCAAACCTTAGATGCAAGTCAGTGTGGAAATGAGAGAGCACATGTGCTAGTCATACATGTAGCAACATTTGTTGTGTGCACTTCCACGATTTTGGGTAACGTAGACACCACAAATGACAAAGCATGCACCGGATAGATGGCAGACGCCTGTTCATGTTAATGGTCCAAAAGTTGCCCATCCCATGTCCTAGAAATTTGGTAACTTCTTCCTAGGCACTTGTTGGTGAACCCACCGTGAATCTGGCACATGTACAGACTAATTGGGTACCATGTTATTGGCACAGACAGCCAAAGGTGACCCCCAACTGTTATATCACCCCACAGTTGTGGTCATATGACTGAGCCACAACTCTCCAGTGGCAGTGGTGGACCAGCAGACGAGGCAGCACATGGCCACATATTTCCAGTGATCAATTGCACAGAGGTGTCTGGTTCATGTGTGTGGTCCAAATGTTGATCCTGTATATTTTTAGGGGTGTATGTTGTCACAGTTACGTCTAGGTCTCATCATGAGTCAGTGGCGGCTAGTCCTGTATCTACTGAGTAACCTTCGGAGATCAATGTGAGTAAAGTCGATGAGGACATGAGAACCTACATGGGGATGGTTCCACCCTGTCACTGCAGACGTGTTATGAGACTGTTAACAGGGCAACCTTGCTGTGCTGAGTGAGATCATATCTCAGGAGTCATGTTCCGGCAGGTGTCATTACTACATTTGTACACAGGTTGGCCTGTAAAGTTCCCACTGCATCTGGGAACATCATAGCCTCTGTGTTGATTAATCTTGCAGCTATTCAGCACGCACAGCCCATCAATATGTTCTGAGCAATGTGATTCAGCGTGTGAACTGTCAGGGTCCTAACATGTGTGGACTTTTCATGCACATTACCAGAGGTAGCTGGTTCTGCTGGAGGCACCATACCCAATCCCTGCATACGGCCATGGTACACTGTCACACTTTGTCGTTCATGCATTCATGAGACTCAGACAAGGGATAGGCCATGATTTTGGTATTCAAGACAATTTTAATAATATGGTACAATTAAAAAGCAGATGATGCTATACAATGTATTTGGGTATGCATTGAGGAAGCACATGACAAAATACCCCCTGATAAATGTGAGGTTTGGTAGCGCAAGTGTGGTACATATGTTGCCACAAGGAACCTTTAGGGTAACGCACAGTCAGGTGCCAGTCAGGCTGACAGGATGCAGAGTCAATCAGGATCCAGCAATTTCACAAGGTACATACTCAGTGGTCTGACTAAGACTGGTCGGAGGAAGAACAAGACAGTTGACATGGAAAACTGTGTTTGTCCTGTGTTTTTGAAGGTGACACATAAACCTAAGGGCTGTGTTACACGGCTTAATTACTAGCAATGCATAACAGTGTATTTGACAAAATGGCAACTTCCATGCTGTTCCAATCATCTGCAGGGGCAGTGCATGTTCAAGTGGGTGGTGTGCATGGAGGTGATCACAGGTGTGTGCTGCATCAGTTTCTCACAAGTCCTGTAGGTAAGATTCAAGTTCAAATGGCCAACAGTACCTTTCACACGGGAAGCAATCTACAGGTGATAACAGGGCTTAGAAACTCCAAGCCAGTGTATTAATTGACCTGACGTCCATGCAGTCAGATGTACTATGACAATGGCATACCATAGGAAAGGGTGTAACACACTGGATTACTATTGTTAGTGTGTGTGTGTAGAGGAGGGACTATTGGGGTACACATATTACCATTCCAGGGACCTCTTCAGACAGGTGGGTTGAGACCAGGAGCATGGGTGTGTCAGGACTTAGGACATGGGCTGACATGTACATGGAATGTCATGTGCGCAATGCTTGTCATAGGTATGGCACTCGTGCTGTCTATGTTCTGCTTCTAGGGAACTCTAGTCACAGATAGTCCTTGCAAAGGTAGGTGCTGTACGACTTACTGCTGTCAAGGGTCTGGACATACATTCCTGTTACCAATGCAATAGCACATGCACTGCCTCATGTATGAGGCATTTTTTTCCCTTATAGACTGATGGTGTCTTTGTTGTGTGCCATATGCTGCGATGAACCATGTTGCCAACATGTATGTGTGAAATAGGTGTGGTCCTCTGCTATTGCCCTTCAAAGGTGAAATGTACAGGATATATGTTATTTACAGTGTGTGTGTATGTGACTGTTTTATAATATGCATCACAATTGCTCAGGAAATTTCTGTGTCCTGATCGGTATATCAGCAATGCTCAATGAGGCTACACTCTTATTCTGACAGTTAGATATTAAGGTGAGCACAAATGATTAGCCATACCATGATATGGTGATTATTATCGGTGTTTATTTACATTAGTTAATACAGTGGTGATGGTAAGTTGTTTTAAAAGAAATTGTTCACAATATGTTGGCCCCTACGCAATCCAACAGCTGTGTTTTGTTGTTCCCCCTCATGTTGCAGGCCATCCTCCTCCTCTTCCTCCTCTTCAGGCATTTGTGGCTCTGGTTCTAAGAGGGGAATGTTCCTTCGTATGCAAATGTTGTGCAGGATGGCACATGTTACAATGATCTTACAGACCTTTTCTGGGGAATATAGGAGGCTGCCACCAGTGATGTTGAGGCACCTGTGACTTGAGGATGCCGAAGGTCCTCTCGACTATGCTGCGTGTCCTCCTATGTGCGTCATTGTAGGCACGCTCTGCTGCAGTGCTTGGGTTGGCAAATAGTGTCATAATCCATGGCTGGATCCCATACCCCTGATCAGTTGAAAAAGAAAAGGAATGGGATCATGTTGATGTAGCTTGCCCCATTGATATCACCTTGCATGGCAGTAGTTGTCTTGTGTTGTCTGTGACTCTTTTGTGTTATTGTGTTCCTTCCTAGGCTTATAGGATGTACCATCTGCATTGTGTTGTTTCCTCGGCTGAACAAGTGTTTGCCTGCTGACCGGTTGTCAGCAGTATGTTTGGGTATTTGCAGTACAATGTGCACTCCCTAGCATTGTGACTTGGGATACAGGTGTCCCTGTGTCTTCACTGGGGGTGAGATGATAGTTCCATACACAGATTCATTTTGACAGTGGTGGTAACACGTTAGCATCTATGTACCCTGGACATCCCATACCTTTAGACATATGCAATGGATCAATTTAAACATCAGTGAGACGCTTACATTTTGCAAGGTGGCAATTAGCCAAACTTCTCCATACGTTGTGATCATTGACGTCTTAACATTAGATTGTACACTAATTTCAGATGTGTGACAGGTTCACTGCAGACCTATCAAACATGGCTAGCGATGTCACGACCTCTGTGTGTTCCTGTCCACATGTTGCTGTTGTGGGGTATGTTATGTGTCCTAGAGGTAGTCCATTGCCATATCATCCTTCCTGGAAGTGTTGATTGATGGTACAGTGACAGAAGATGAATGAGTCATGGACACTCCCAGGATACTTTGCCACGATGTTGGTGATCAATCCTTGGTGATCGACAATGGCTTGCACATTGATGGAATGTGTGTGCTTCCTGTTGCGGTAGAGGTGTTCAGTTGCAGCAGGTGGCACAAAGCGTACATGTGTGCAGTCGATGGCACCAAGGACGTGTGGGAATCCATTAATGAGGTAAAACACCTGTTTTGTCTCCTGCTGCTTCTGCAGTTTGTTTGTGAAGCAGATGTGGCGGGGTGTGAGTCCAAAGATGGTATCCAGTACTTTGGGCAAGAAGGCAGAAAATGATGGCTGTGATATTCCGGCAACCAGGGCGCCAGTGCTTTGAAAGGAGCCACTTGCCAACATGTGAAGTACAGCTATCAGTTTGGTTTCTGTTGGGGTGGTGCAGGGTGTCAGCAAGGTGGGTGCCAACTGTGGCTCTATGTTGCGCAGCAGCTGCTGAATGGCCTGCCAGTTCAACCTGTACCTCTGGATGATGTCATGTTCCCTGAGGCCGTGAAGGGTTGTTCTGGTGTGGAATATTCTCTCCTGCCTTCTGCACTGCCTTTGGGGTCCCTGCTGGTGTTGTGGTAACTGCTGTTGTTGTTGCTGGGCTCTGCGTCTGCGTGCTTGCTGGATGAGAAGCACCTCCATTCCTCCCTTTTGCTGCTCTGCTGTTGCTTCTGTGTGTTCTGATTAAATACAGGTGTGTTTGCCCCATTTTAACGCCTGCCCTGACCCAGGCGTTAATTTTTTACGCAAATCGGGCTGTGCGTAATTTTCCGCCTCCCGGCCGTGCGGCATTTTTGCCCGGAAGCATAAATACGAAACACTGCCGTTTAAGTCATTTTTTGGACGGGAACGCCTACCTTGCATATGATTAACGCAAGGTGGTTTCCTGCATCTAGAAAATGGCACACACCGAGGGATTTTGTCGTCCGCGGGCTCGGGCGTCAAAGTTTAAATATGGGGCAAGTTTTGCGCCGAATGTGTGTCAAACTTTTTGACGCACATTCCGCTCAGAAGGAGTATAAATATTCCCCTAAATCCCTTCTGTCTTCCACTAAAATTAGGAATTTCTTCTCTACATCTGTCAATGAGCAGTTATATTATGTATGTGTGCATATGCAGTGTCTAAAGGCTTCAGTGATAAGAAATATTTCATTCCTTTTTATGCATACTTAAAATAAGGATTCGTGTTAAAATGTTTAAACAAACATAGTTCTGGAAGTACTAAATCATAATTCAAAAAATAATATTGAAAACTTCCCTCATTGTAAAATATACTCAATATAAGACTACAAGAAACTCCATAAGTCAAGGGAATATGATGGTAAGTGATGACCTTAAAAACGTAGGCAGGTAATTGCGTACAGACGCAGCAATCTCTTGCATCCATAGTGTCAATGTTCTCATAAAGTAGTCTAATCTCCTCTAGAATCATCTATGTGTGAAGCCTTTTCTTATAGACTATAAAAGTTGCTATCTCTCTTTCACTACGAGGGGTGCAGGGGAAAATGCTCCTATTAACAGCACTATTAATACTATGAGGGAAATAAGCAATCCTGCTCCTAATATGTACCTATGTCTACTTTTCTGATTTCTCTAAATTCAGATCTTTAGGGTGGAATACAGTAGCCACATGGTATTCTATGTCAATTACACCTGTGCAAAGTGACAAAACAAAATCCAAATGATGAATGATAGATATATGTATATAAAATAATTCTTGGTGAGGCTTCCATAGCCCTACTCTGTGTTCTTCTACAGGTAACCCTCTTTTTCTTCTTGTACTAGGGCCTAGGTATTCTCTAAAGTTTATGAAAAGTCTTTAAAATATGCACACTTCAAAGTCACTGATAATCACGTCCAGAATGAAATGTCTCAGTCAATCCAACAGCACAAGAACCTCAAAATAGAATTCAAACACAACACTCAGTTCGAGGAGGTTCAGTTGGATCCGGAAGGTTATCCCAAAACTTCCAAAACTTTATCTCACCGTCATTTGCAGCAAAATATGTCAGTTCATGTGAAGAGTACCTTTAACACGGAACTCTTGGTCTCTTTGACCTCTGTAGTGCCACTCCTCATTCTCAGTTTCCCTTAGACCTGAATTATCAGTATCCTCCTGGATTTTTGCAGCACATATTCTTAGGCAAACTCAAAGTCTCTCTTTCTTGCCTTCTGGGCCATCAGTCTCCAGCTTCCACTCACCTTCTCCCATCACTTGGTCCTTCGTCAGGGTCTAAATCTGAGTTTAACCCGTTCACCACCACTGGACGGGATTCAATTGTTTCAGCCTCAAATGTGGCTTGCTCACGACCCCCCTCAGACTGATCATGTGCTGTTTCAGGCTCTGTTCGACCCCTGACAGCTTGACTAACCTGCTTCTGTCGTCTCTCTCTGTCACCACCTGCACTTCTGGAACAGTTGTTGTCACATCAAGAGGGCATTCAACTCTACTATTGAATGTCCCCTTGATGTGTATTGTAAGCATGAGTCCAGTTAGGGATATCTCCACTTCAGAGCAGTCATTGTGACCAAGATGACTTGATATGGCCCAAGCCAATGAGGTTCCAAACACATCTTTCTTATGTGTTTCTCTATCAAGAACAAGTCATCAAGGTCTTGGCATTGCCCCTGATGCAAAGAGGCTGTAGCTGCTCTAACCTGATGAGCCACAGAATACACCACGTCAGTTAGCCCTTTACAGTAGTCATGGACCATATCATCTGTAATGTTCACAAGTGCAGTCTCATCGCCCTCCTGATGATGATATATTGGGGAGACAGTCCTGTTTTCCGATCAGGTACACCTCTGAAACTCTACAACACAAGAGGCAAAGCATCAGGCCATTTCAGAGATGTCAAAGCACACACCTTTGCCGATCTGGATTTCAGCATCCCATTCACTTGCTCAACAAGACCAGAAGCCTCAGGTCTATGGCTGCAGTGTAATCTCTGTTCTTCTTGCACTGATGTGCACAACAGTCTTAGGGCCTCATTATTGAAATGTGTCCCGCAATTTTTTTCCAGAAAAGTCAGGAAGCCCAACGTAGCACAAGCTCCCTCTATAGCAATTTTGCTACAGTGAGACTGTCATTTTTCCTGGTCGGCTAGGCTTGGACCCAATGCAAGAAGATGCACACAATTTTACCGGGACATATCTTAGCTTGTTACACATAGGCATCTCAATAAAGTCCAACTGCATTCTGTTAAAGGGTTCTCCTGATCTCCCTGTGTGAGTTTTACTGCAGTTTTCTTTCGAACATCATTCTGTTGACACACAACACATCTATGAGACAACACTTCAGCCATTAATCTGAACATGGGATTAAACCACATTTGCCTAAACAACCTCAACATGGCTTCCCTACCAACATGAGATGGACCGTGAAAATGCTTAGTCATTGGGGTAAATAAAGTGTTCGGCAACAATGGTCTTCCATCCACTGAAACCCATCATCTCTTTTGACACAACCTGCTATAATCCAATCCAGCTGTTTTTCCTTTGACACTTCTTCCGGAAGCCTCTTTTCCTCTTCCCACGTGGTTATAATTTGTCTCATCCGTTCCCTCACTGGTGTATTTTCCATTAAAAGTATAAACATTGTGAGCCCAGTGCTTTGCAACCTCATCTGCATAATTGTCTGGTCTCGGTCTGGTGCACACTTCAGTAACATCGAGACAATCATAGTCCACTTCACATTCATCATCATTTTAATGATCAGCTACAGTTAAAAACGTGGAAGGATTAAGAACACAACAGCGCTTAACAGTCATTTTTAAGCTGCAAGAATGATTTGTGCATACTTTGTAAGGCAGATACTTGTCATATGTTGGGATTTAGTCTGTGTTAACAACAACTCCACTGAATGGGGAACATACACAGTTAATAGTAGACACATAACAATACTCTCAGACCTCTCCATGCTGACACTGACACCATTTTAAGGCAACCAGGCAGTGCAGAAGTTACGGAATCTAATGTAGCACAGAAGTAAGCTACAGGGCTTCTCATATACCCATTTGTTTGTGTAGGCATTGAGTGAGTGAGTTCTTGGGTATTCAACACCACTAAGAGGTCATTGATGTATTGTATCAGGAATGAGTTACAAGGCATGACCAGGAACTCTAGGTTTTTCTTAAGAATCTAGTGGGAAATGAAGGGGCTTCTGTATACCACTGTGGGACTCAGCACCATGCCAAAACATGATTTCCGAACTATAGTATCGAGAAAAAGGCTTGGCACAAATCAATCACAGTGAACTCAGCCTTACATGGAATCTGAAACAATATCACAGCTGGATTCTTTACCATGGGACAACAAGGAACAAAGATGTTGTTCACTCTGCCCCTGTCCTATACATTCCTGAATTTTCTACTTGACTTCTGTAAGCCCAAAATCAGTGAATTGCAAGGACATCCCATAATTTCCTTCAGGATTCCCTGTTGAATCATTGACTCAATCACTGGTGTTACCCCAGTAATCGTTTCAGGTCTCAAATTGTATTGAGGAATTCTTGGGTAATCAGCATTTGGCTTAGCTGTAAATGGGACAGGCTTAACACCTTTGTTCAGTCCAATGTCTTCTCCTGAGAAATGCCACACATCTGGTCTAACTGTTTCTTTAGGATCTGATGGTAAGTCATCAATGATCAACAGAGTAAAAAATGTACTGCAAGATCCATCATTCACCAGTTTAAAGGCGACATCCTCACCATGAGTCTGCATCTCTGTGCCTGTCAGTGTACAATAGATGATGCAGTTCAGTTTGCAGAGTAGATCCCTTCCCAGAAGACTCATTGGGCTGTAATCACACACCACAAATCTGTGATTCTCTGCAAAAGACCCGATTTTCACTAGTATTTCTGCAGTTTCATGGGTTTGCCATCTGTTTATTTGCTACTCCTACAACTTGGAGCATCTTTCCCGAGAGGGGTGGGTTTGGGACTTCTACTGTTCTCAAAGTAGAATGGGGAATACCAGTGTCAACCAGAAATGAAACAGGGTGGCCATTCGCTTCACCATCTACGAATGGACCATGCTGGTCTACCTCCAAGACTGAGCCAAGTGCGCAAAATTCCTTCCCTCTCAGGCACCGCCAGGCTGACTGATCAGAGCCTTAGCTCTCAAGTGTGTCAAATATAGGACATTGTTGGAAAGGATTGTTGTCTTGAAACACATTCCTGTTCATATTCGTGACTTTGTTCAAAATTAGTCTAGGACCTTTAGAGTTCTACCCTGGCATTATAGGTTGTGGAACCTGCATTACTGGAGCTTAGGGCACATTAAAATTCTGACCTCTCTGTCTTTGTACATTTTGTATTTGTGTGGGATTGTTTTTCCGAGAAGGCACAAACCTTGAATGTTGATACAGATTCGCTGGATTGAAACAACAGTCCCATTTCCAATGCCCCATCTAGTTATATATATGATAAGGGGTTGTCTTCTTCAGACTACTGATATCCATCCTGTTAGAAATGGGGTCTTTGGTTGGCAGTCAGGTTAACCCCTGTCCAAGCAAGGACCCTCTCTCTAGTCAGGGTAAGTCACACACAATCCAAATTATCCTATGCCCACCCTCTGGAAGCTTGGCACTGAGCAGCCAGGCTTAACTTAGAAGGCAATATGTAAAGTATTTGTGCAATAAATCATGCAATAAGACAGTATAACACCACAAAAATACACCACACAGGTTTAAAAAAATATATAATATTTATTTGAGTAAATGCAGGTCACAACGATCAAGATTTGATACATACATGTAGAAATATCACCTTAGGAAATGATAAAAACAGTCTTAAGTTCTTAAAAGCAACAAGTGTCTTTTGCAAGCACAAAGTACCTGGTTTGCATCTAAATTATCCGTAAGGGACTGCAGAGGAGGAGATGTGTGGAAAATGGGGAGATGTGCATCGGTTTCTCCGGGGGCACACAGATGATGCGTCAACATTTTTCACGCGGCCAGGGCCTTGCATCGATTTCCGGCACGCAGACTTGGATCCTCTTCGGGTTGTGGGGTATTTGGATGCCCCGGGGATGATGCAGAGAAATCCTGGGCTTGCAGGAAAAATTCACAGGAGCTGCATCAATCCGGTGGGTGATGCAGGGAAATTTCTTTTGCACAGCAGGCACTGCATCAATTCTTCTTGCAGGAAGGTGGGCTGCATCATTCCAGCTCAGCTATACGTCAATCCAGTGGGCCGTGCGTCGAAGTTCCGGTCGCAACGCTGGCGCTGCATCAATCTCCACTCAGGAAGCCGGGCTGGGTTGTTCTGGTTTGGCATGCAGTGATTTTCTCACTGTGATGCCGGCTGTGCGTTGTTTCCTGGCAGGCTGTGCATTAAATTGTCGCTGCATAAGGAGTTCTTTGCAGAGATGAAGTCTTTTTGGTCCTCAGACTTCAAGGAACAGGAGGCAAGCTCAAACCAAGCTCTTGGAGAGCACTTCTTAGCAGAGCCAGAAGGCAGCAAGGCAGCAGGGCAACAGCAGGGCAGCAATCCTTTGCAGAAAAGCAGCCAGGTGAGTCCTTTGGGCAGCCAGGCAGCTTCTCTTGGCAAGTTGCAGGTTCTGGTGCAGAGTTTCTTTCCCAGGAAGTGTCTTGTCAAGAAGTGTCTGAGTTGGTAGGGTCAGAGGCCCTGTTTAAATACCCAAATGTGCCTTTAAAGTGGGGGAGACTTCAAAGAGTGGCTTAGAAGTGCACAAGGTCCCCTTTCAGTTTCATCCTGTCTGCCAGGTCTCAGTAGGGGGTTTGGCAGGCCATTGTGTGAGGGCAGGCCACTGTCCTTTCACATGTAAGTGTCAGGCCCTCCACCCTCCCAGCCCCAGAAGACCCAGTCAGTTTGCAGATGTGTGCAGATGTGACTGACCACCCTGTGTTTGGAGTTTTCTGAGTGAAATGCACAAGGGAGCTGTCAAATAACCCAGCCAGACATAGATTGTAAGGCACAGAAGGACTTAAGTGCAGAGAAATGCTCACTTTCTAAAAGTGGCATTTCTAGAATAGTAATATTAAATCCAACTTCACCATTGAGCAGGATTTTCTATTACCATTCTGACCATATTAAATATGACCTGGTTACTCCTTTCAGATCAGAATCTACAACTCAAACAGTATATGAGGGTAGCCCTAATGCTATCCTATGAAAGGAGCAGGCCTCACAGTAGTGTAAAACGAATTTAGGAGTTTTACACTACCAGAACATATAGAACACACATGTTCATGTCCTGCCTTTTACCTACATAGTACCCTGCCCTATGGGCTACTTAGGGCCTACCTTAGGGGTGACTTATGTGTAGAAAAAGGGGAGTTTAAGGCTTGGCAATTACTTTTAAATGCCAAGTTGAAGTGGCAGTGAAACTGCACACACAGGCCTTGCAGTGGCAGGCCTGAGATATGGTTAGGGGCTACTTATGTGGGTGGCACAACCAGTGCTGCAGGCCCACTAGTAGTATTTAATGTACAGGCCCTGGGCACATGTAGTGCACTTTGCTAGGGACATACAAGTACATTAAATATGCCAACTGGGTATAAGCCAATGTCACCATGTTTTAGGGAGAGAGGATATGCACTTTATCTCTGATTAGCAGTGGTAAAGTGCACACAGTCCTAAAGCCAGCAAAAATGAGGTCATAAATAAAGGAGGAGGAATAAAAAAAAGGTTGGGGGTGGCCCTGCAGAAAGGCCATTTCCAACACATACCAATACTGAGACCCAATGGGACTCCTCGACCTCTACCCTGCATTGACTTGTTTTTCCTTTCAGTCTCTCCCTCAAATATTTTGCTCATCAAAGTTAGATGCAATCTAACTTCCTCTTTCATGCAAGTTCTCCACTGTCTCTGTTCAGCATCCCACCTAGCATCCACATTGGTGGGCACAGCTCTTTGGGCTGTACCCTGATATATCTCTTTCTCTCTGACATGAGCAGCATGTTCCCAAGCATTTAGGCCCAGATTCATACTCTGTTTGTGGTGAATTAGCGTAAATTGTTTTACGCTAATTCAGCGCAAACCTAACCCCATATTTATATTTTGATGCTAGACTAGTCTAACGTCAAAATTTTGGAGTTAAAGTCATTTTTTGCTAGCAGGAAACTACCTTGCGTCCATGAGATGCAAGGTAGGCATTCCCGGGCAAAAAATGACTCCAAGGCCCTAGTGCCATATTTATTCTCCCGTGCAAAAATGGTGCACGGGAGGGAGGAAGGCCTAAATAATGGCGCTAAGCTTGCTTAGCGCCATTATTTAATGCCTGGATAAGGGCAGGCATTAGGTTACCTGTAGGCCTATTTCCATGGTGGAACACCATGAATAAGCCAACAGGTGCCCTCTCCAGGCTCCAGGGACAACCCCACCCACACCAAGGGGACTGCGGAGGATGGGGGGCCCCATCCCAGGTAAGCATAACGAAGTAAAAGTAAGTATTTGGTTTAATTTCTAAAAGTGCCATTGGGGGCCCTGAAATGCCCCCCCCCCACATTGCACTAGGTCAATGGCCATGCTCAGGGGACCCTTGTCCCCTGTGCTGGCCATTGGGTTGGTGGGCATGACTCCTGTCTTTTCTAAGACAGGAATCAAGTGGTATGGTAGGTTTTGCGTTGACAAATTATGCTAGGCTGGTTAGAGTAATTTTTTAACTCTAATCAGCCTAACGTCATTTTTCAGTGCAAAACCCCCTTCCCCCCATACCACCACCCCCACCCGGCTAACGTAATTTTCCTTGACATTAGCCTACCCTTAGCACCGGCCTGTGCCATTTCTTAAATATGGCACCCAGCTGGTGCTCTGGAATGGCGCTAGCCGGCGGTGCACTTTTTGCCTTGGGCCTTAGTGTCTCATATTGTGCAAGTCTTGGAGGTGGTTTCATCTTGTACAACACTTACATCAGATTTCTGATAATTATCAAATTAAATGTGCCATATCGTGGAAAACTCAGTGCACTTTACTTTTGTGTGATCTTGTGCCATTGACCAAGCCAAACACATGTATGGATCCCTATATTTATCACAATATGAGGACTTGGGGTATCTTCGGGAGGTTCCTCGTTTTGAATCAATAAATAACACTGTACTCACAATCTTTTGATCAGTAGTAACAGCAAATTGCAGTGGTACCCCTTATGACGTCCACAACCTATAGCAGTGTGGCAACACACCAACCAACCTATACCAGCGTAGCACACTGTGACATCAATCTTACTACTCGCAGCTGTTCACCCTACTTTGCAAACTCTAAGCTCGCACTCTCGTCAACATCACACACATATACAACAAAATACTATACAGTACCCTTTGTTTGCCCCACTAAAGAATCAACAGTATTAAGACACACAAGAGTATCAACCACTTCAAATGAAACCTCCACCTGTAGGGTATCATCCAGATTAGTGTAGGTTGACTTTGCGCATTAAGATCCACTATACCAATCGCTTCACATTCACACAAAGATAAATCCCTGTCTCAATTGTGCTGTTGACGATGTCTGATAACGAGCACCACCAAACTTAGCAAACAATTACAATATGGGTACTTCTACCCCCTTAATGCTATCATGGGACCGTAGGCCACGTCAGACCCTTAACAACTTCAGACCGTTTACTAAACACCACACTCACACAACATTCAAAGTGTTTCTCAAAGCAAATCATTTAAATTCACAAGCACCACAAACTAAACATGAACCACTGTAATTTGTGCCCTTATTGACACGCACTCCTCCATTGCTGACATAGCTTTCTCCAAAACTCTAAACTTCACTGATCCTCCAAAGTCTGGGCATTGGCACTAGGGACTGGGCTCTGGGGACTAACTAATCTAGAAAACAAGGTTCTAGCTCTCTTTACTTCTGGATCCTAACCATCCTCTCCTACCATCTGAGAATGCACCAGGCACATTTTCTAGTTTCATTGTTCCCAATTAATCTTTCTAGGAGTTCCAAGAGGTAAGGAGAAACAAACCAACAGGTTTCAAACAATTTACAGTGTAACCCATTTGGCCACACAATTAATCTTGGAGGCAGAAGTTCATGTTCAAAAGTTTTATTACAAATGTAAGGCCAAACATATGTAAATGAGCCTCAGAAACATACTATATAAGTGCACAATCACCAAAGGTGAATTAACACGTTTAATCAGATTAAATAATATAAGCATAAGGCACACCACTATTTCAGTTGCAGCAATGCAAAGGATGAGAAACAACACTTGATGTTCAGAATCTGAGTTGTAATCTTCCTGACTAATCATTTGAAATTAAATAATCTTCCTGACTAATCATTTGAAATTAATTAAATCTAATTATTCTAATTAAGCTAAGGAGAAACCTAAAGATGTATCTGGAAATGTAGGAAATAGGAAACTAGTCAAAAGTGTCAGCGTAACAGAAACCTAAGTAGAAGCTGTGCAAGACAGCTGTGTGTAGCATGACGCCACCTCAGCTAAAAAGTAAAGTAGAGAAATCTTCACCCCTGTAAGTCTCTGAGATCCGCTGTAAGCGGTAAAATGGGTCTGCCTCACCTAACTAACTGAACACCACTTCAGTCTTTGCAGAACCTTACAGAGTACACATCACCATTGTCAATAGTTTTCCATCTTCTGTGCACAGTTTAATGGGCAAATCCCATCAGACTTTCATCCCACGAACCAACTATCTGGACGACCTTGGGTACCTTCCGTGTCCAGGATCTCACATAGAATTCTTCTCTCTCATCTACTTGATAGTGTTCTTGTCCTTGCCAACATACCATCCCATATCCCTTTATCTCAAACTCATAACCGGCCTTTCATTAACTGTAGACTTGTGTGTAAGCACCTACAAATAAAGAAAATGCAATGCGAGCAAAACTCCACGTTGAAGGTAAAGCACCTAAACTCAGCACAAAATGCAATGCACATTCAAATACACAGCTATAGGTCCATTTCACCTCACAAGTATAAAAATGATGAAAACTTGTAATAATATAACATTAACTGTTATGTTGTACTCCCAATAAATTTAGTATAAATGCGAACATGTATTATTTTTCAGTCTATAAATGTCATTACAGAACCATGCATATACATTTTCTACATGTGATTGCACCCTGATTAATAAGATTTTTGATGCACCATGTTAACATGAATACATTAGAGTACACATTATATATGTTGTTGATTATATTTTAATGTCACATCTATAGTGCATAATGGCACAGTCAAGTTAGGCTTTCTCATTACTAACTCCATCTTCTGAGTGTGAGTTAACCATGATCAGCAGCTAAAGTGGAAGAGGATGAGACATAGCCAGACACCGTTATTTATGTGTTGGGAATATATAACTGATTTCAAGTCAGTGTGATTGTTGTCCGATGCAGCTGAGTCCCTATTTCTTCCATTTGTAATTTAGAGTTTTATGCCCTCACAGGATGACTATAATTCTTACAAGTAATAATGAGTTGAGTTTACAAAGTTTTCCTTTTCAATTAAGCCCTCAGTGTATCCAGACCTAATACTTTTTATTGTCATTTACTTTTCCCCTTAAGAAGTCTCAAGTACCCTTTTTTGTTTAACTATATTTATTAAAGTTCTCACAAATCACCCAACTTATAAAAATTACTTGAAAACTACAAAACACTTATCGATCAGAGGGAGACATAACATAGAACGATAATGCATTAAAATAATAATTATGCTCTTCCCAAAAGATTTTCAAACGGATTCCCCCAAAACGAGAAAGAGAGGCACTCACGCACACATCACCAGCAACCTGGACTACAGCAATGCACTATATGCCGGCATTACTGAGACACTTCAATCAAGACTACAACAAGCCCAGAATGCAGCAGCCAGAGTCATCCTGGACATCCCCTGACATAGCCAAATCTCCTCCCACCTCAGAGACCTACACCGGCTCCCAGTTAACAAGCACATCACATACAAACTCCTGATCCACAGGTTCAAGGCACTGCCCAACATAGGACCAGCATACCTCAACCACCGGCTCACCTTCCACGTTCCCAACAGACATCTCCATTCCTCCCAGCTCGCTCTTGCAGCCATCGCCAAGATCCACAAAAGTACAGCAGGAGGAAGTTCCTTCTTCTACCTAGCAGCCTGGACATGGAACACACTTCTCCTCAAGCTCAGGCATACTGCATCACTAAGGCAGTCCAGGAAGGACCTCAAGACTTGGCTGTCCGCCTGAGCAGCAAACCCACATCAATCACCTTGAGACCCTATGGGTGATTAGCCACGCTTTACAAATCCTTTATTGATTGAAAATTGGTAACCCCAAGTAATACTAAAGAGTCTGATAGGGAGAAGAGAACAGCGGAGGGAAAATAGAATACAGCAGACATCGGCTCTTAATATAAAACCATACACTCTGCAGATAGGCAGACATTTCTCAAACTGTCAACAATGTTGTTTATTGGAGAAAAAATTAAATGCATTCTTTTATGTTATACTCTCAGCTACCCCTATTAAGATGTGAGCCCCTTCACAACACGTTCTCAACATATGCCCATCATGGCTCTTTTTTTGGCCAATGTGTAAAGTCTCAGATGAGGAAAATCAGTACACAATTCTCATCCAGCAAAGTTGTTTTCTTCTGAACAGTATCCCGGAAAATCTGTCATACACATCACTGTCAGGAGCCTCAGTGTTCAGCACAGCTCTAAGGATGGCTCTATAGGCATTCGTAATCACCCAAAAGCCAATGACTGGGTGTCAGCTCAACAAGTCAGGAAAAGCCCCTCCATGTCGCTCGGTAGAGCATAAATAGATACCTCAGAAAGTGCACTAAGAACCTATACATGGATACCTCTGTGCCTTATAACTTTTAAGTTTAACCAAGGTGTCAGTTGCAATTCTGTGGAAGGATACTGTCTTCTTCATTTCCAGAGGATTTCCAGTCACCCGTTCCTAGAGTCTCTGTTGCCTCTTGTTTCTGTTCTACCATCAAAACTCTGTCAGCCCCTCCATATTTTCCTCAACTCTTAAATATATAGCGTTGCTGTACTTGTTTTTCACCTCAACTCTATTAAAATATGATACATTCCTGCTCTCTCTCTGCACCAGCACACTGTGTGCTGCCTCGCACCAACACAGGCACCCTTGCACCATGGTGCAAGAGTACCTACGTTACAAGCAGAATTGTTTTTATGCAGGAAGGGACACCTTCATGCAGAAAAACAATCCTTTGAGGCATTTTCCTTTTTCTATGTATGCTGTGAAATAACTAGGAGAAATAAAGATATTTCTCCTTGTTATACCTCTGTTGGGAAGGTGTACCATTTTGACACAATTCCAGTTTTACTACCCATAGTAAATTTGGGATTGCATCAAAAACCATGGGTGAATGCATGGAATGCCGACGCTCTACGCATGGCACCCCTTCCCAATGAAGAGAAATGTAAGACATCGATTTGTGCTACTTTGTGTTACTCTGAATTTGCTAAGCCTCATAGACAGATTCAATATGGGTTTGCGTGGCTTGCATTGCCTTGCATCACCTTTCAATACACAAGGGCAACACAAGCCATTTGTAAATTTGGGCTTAAGTGTCTACTCTTGGTTCCTGATCTCTGGGTCTTTGAGGAATGTAACTGTCAATTCCTATACCCTAGTCAGGTCTGCATATGGAGTGTTGCTCCCTACAAAGTCTCCTCTAAGAGACCAATGACTATAGCATTATGGGTTGATAGAGACCCGAATCACGAGGCTCAGTAAGTTTGTATCCCCTCATGTTGTCTGCCATCTTCAACTTCATATCCAGGCCTCACTGCGCTCTGGCAACACTATAAAGGAGAAATGCTCCCTGGTGCTCCACACCAGTTCTCAGAGGGTCCTGGGCACCAACTGCTTGGATTTGATCTGTGCAACACATCAGTCCAGTAGGGGTAAAAAGAGCACCCGAAAGTGCAATGTGCCACTTTACACTGTGTTCAACAGTGCCCATGTGGCTCACCACTTCACTTGGGAGAGGATCGATGGAGGGGGAGTCCAGGAAGCTCGAGTGGAAAAACCATGCTGCCAAGCAGGGGCCAAAGTCGTAGCTCAATCTCATGCTGGCCCTCCACCTCTCAAGTACCAGTTTAAACATACTGAACAAGAACTTAGGGGAATATTTCTGAGAAAGTGGGTCACTCTTGCCCCACATAACGACACCATGGTTGCATTGTATTTACAACACAGTGCACCATAGCAATTGTTACCACAACAGCGTCAGAGTCTTTGACGCTCTTTTTGTGCTTTGCTGCACTAGTGTAAAATGTTTTGACACTAGTGCAGCTAAACACAGAGCGACAGATTGATTTTAATGGGTGCGTCATTTTACAATCTGCCTTGAGCAGGAGTTAAAAATGATGGAAAAAATGACACAGTGAAATCTAGTGAATTTCACTGTGCCATTATTTTGGTCCTCCTGCCTCGGAACGCTTCCCTTGAATACATTCTGCCTGACACAGGCATAATGTGGTGGAAGGGAGTTGCAAAGTGGCACAATGCATAAGGTTGCAAAGTGGCACAATGCATGCATTGCACCACTTGGTAAATCTGGTGTGGGGGAAAGGCCACCTTAGCGTAAAAAAAAATTATGCTATGGCGGCACTATGGCGGGGCATGGGGCATGTAAAGATGCCGTTTAGAATCATCTGGCATAGGCAATAAGACACATTTTTTCTTTGAAGTCATGTCCAGTTACTGTAGAAAGTGTAATGGAGGTCAACATTTGAAAAACTATCGCTGGTCCAATTGTTGTACTCTAACCCCAGGTACAATTTAGAGGTTCGAATTGTGCACGAAAATATAGATCACTGAAAATAATACCTGCGATTTGGATAGATTGTGCTTTTGCCAAATTGCCAGGTGGCAAGCAACATGACCTTATAACACCTGGCAAAATCCGTTCTTAACAGTAATTGTAGCAAATATGGCACACATTCCACTTGCTGCATTAACTTGCAGTCAATGCTCGGTCACTTTCAGAGGAAAAGACATGCTCATTTGGGCTCACATTTATTCCTTGCACTGTAAATGTCGGCAGACTCAAAGGCCAGGTAGTGATGATTCTATCGTCTGACTTTATTGATTCATTAGGGCAAATATTTTGATATAGGAATTTCATTTTATCCTGCTTCTGAAATCAAATGTAAGGCTATTGGTATAATGAAAAATGAACATAGGCAGTGCGATCCTGGCATTGGATCAATCTTCCCTAAATGAATCTTGAAGGCTTTCCTGATTATATTAATAAAACACTGAGCAGTCCATCACAGCGTCATAGTCCATCACAGCAAAGAGTCATTAAGTAAGTGACAAATCATCCATAGTGTGTGACTTATAGTTATGTAGCAGATGCTCTAGCCAAATGGAAATAGGACTTCTTTTGAATGCAATCTGGTTGCCATGCATTAGGTGTATTCAGGATCCTAACTAATTTAGAATATTGCGTGAATTAATTGTGAGAGCCTCTGATGTGGTGTTATATGCAACGATGTGTTTATGAGGAAAGGAATGTATTTGCTTTGTTGTTAGAGAAGCCTTTATTTCAGTTTTAGAAAATACAAAGAATTATGGGGTTACTGATCTGTGGTATGCCCATAACCCGAATTCAGCAAAGGAAGGTACATGTTTAATTTTAATCCTTGCATTATTTTTTTGCTTGTTGCCTGATGGCTGTACATTTAAACTAAATAAAGATGTTTTTGGAAAAAGAAGAATGTAGCTCTGCCAATTGATAAGAAGTTTCAAGTCGCACACTGCATTGATGAGAAAATCATTGGTTGGTAGGAAGACTGAAATAAAAATACTATGCACTGCTAGCAGTCGAACAAGAAGATTCTAGGGATGCTATGGGCCCGATTGGAAATCAGCAAGAATCAGTCTGAATCTATGTAGGCATTGATTATGGAATGCTGCTCTAGATGTGCCTATAATAGATAGCCTGCTTGACACACAAAGCTCTTCATTATATCACTCTCGCTTACCTGACCCCTAAGAAGTAATACCACTCTACTGTTGAAACCACAGAAATTAAAAAAGAAGAGAACTTATACCTCTCCTTTTCTGATCTTGGTCCCAGAATATGAAACCTTTTCCTCCTGAAACTAGATCTGACCCTTCGACCCCCTAATTCAAAAATGAAGTAAAATGGTTGCTCCTGAATAATAAATACCTGCAACCATAGACATGAAGCCACTCAAAACTAGTTATTACGTGGTGTATACAGCCCTGGACTCAGTTTTACTATGCAGTTTGTTACTTTCTATCTACTATGCTTCTTATGTTTCTTTTACACATTGTGTATGCTTAACCTGTTATACGTACAGTATTTAGAATTTGCAGCTATACTTAAAAAAAAAAAACTGCAACTTTATTTAAGTAAACACTATTAAATAAAACATTTTTTACTTGTATATTCTCTTTATTGAACACATTTGAAATACATATGGTTTAACCGGGCAAAGTAGAGACCAGTATGTTACTGTCACAGGCGTTTTGTAGCAATTAATATGTATATGCCTAATAATATATATGTGAGCGATGCTTTGATAGATGGTATGTTACCTTCATCAAGACTATGGGGGTTATTACAACTTTGGAGGAGGTGTTAATCCGTCCCAAAAGTGACGGTAAAGTGACGGATATACCACAAGCCGTATTACGAGTTCATTATATCCTATGGAACTCGTAATACGGCTGGTGGTATATCCGTCACTTTACCGTCACTTTTGGGACGGATTAACACCTCCTCCATAGTTGTAATAACCCCCTATGAGTCCTCAGATAATAAGGGAAGGAAGCCAGTCCCCACTGAATCCCAAGGAATACATAAGCAGAACAGGTAGTCACCAGCATACTAGCAAAGGCAAAGTAAAAAGGGGGCAAGCACATTCAGTACTAGTGCCCTAGAGCTCTTTCGCACCCTGCGAGCACTCTTGGTATTGCCATCATTCATCACCCTTATTGGGGGTATACGCATCGTCCACCTCCCCCACCACCCTGCTAAGTAGGTAGCTCTGGTATGATCCCTAGGGGGTTTTGGGGCGACGCATGGGCGGGAGTAACTCACTGTATGTGTCTGTTTTCGTATTGCTGTAAACCATATCCGTGTGCCATTCCTTGAGGATTGGTGGTGGGCCCCGAGCCCACTGGATTGTAACTCTGCATCTAGCGAGCAGCAGGCCTATGCCTACCAAAAGCTTGACCTCTCTGTCTATGTGCTTATCATACCCTAGCACCGCTAGCAATGGAGTGCAGTCTAGTGCCACCCCCATAATTGTTTCCAATTCGTTAAAGATGGCCTGCCACAACTCGTGCACCCTGGGGGAAAACCATGCTGTATGCACAAACCCTGCTGCACTCTTGCCACGACGCTGACAATCTGAAGTGTCTCTCAGGCCCTATATGAATATTCTTTCCAGGGTAAAATAGACGCAATTAATATATTTTAAATACACCAGCCTATACCCACCATTTAATGAGATAGTCTTCCTAACCGAGCAACAGCATTGCCACTGTTCGTCAGAGATGCCACTGTTCATCAGAGATGACTATATCGAGGTCCCTCTGCCTTTCAAGGCGGGGTTTAGTCAATCCAGGTCTTCAGGCCTCCTGAGCATATGTGTAAATTCTCACAATTAGCCTTTTAGAGATATCCTCCTGTATTACCGAGGTTAATGTGGTCACATCGGGGGGTTCAAGGAGATCTTCTCCCAACAGTTCCCTTAATGTGTGTCAGGTTCTGTAATAGTGATATCGAACAAGGGCAGTAGGTGCCACGCTACATTCCTGTACCTTCTCCAATGTGCCTATTGAGCCATCTTGAAAGAAATCTCCCATGCTGTCAATCCCAAGTGTGTGCAGAGCGGATATAGCTCCTATGTTGTGACTCATAGGGAACCAGGAGCACCAGGCTACTGGAATATGTGTAGAACACAGTAGTGAGACAGCCTGTCATTCTAGTAGACTGTGGCAGGTGTGTACAGTAGCGTTTAGTGAGTCAAAGACATTGTACTTCCATTTTGGATTACTGTATAGTGTTTGGGGTGGTGAACAGGGGTGCACAGCATCCTCTCAAAGTGTAAATGAGGTAACTCGCTTGGACCGTGTAGCCAGAAATAAGCAAACATGCGTTGTGCAACAATATAATATGTTTTCAAGTCTGGGGCATTAAGGCCTCTCTTATCATACGGCAGAGTAAGAGTCTGTGCACCCTCTGCTGCTTCCCTCCCCAAGCTAATTTTATCATGAGTGATCTCAGGTTAGTGAATATTGCTCGAGGTAGTAGTATCGGAATATTCTGAAACAGAAATAGAAATCTATGCAAGATAACCATTTTCATAATTGCAATTCTGCAATCAGTGATAAAGGCAATGTGATCCAGCGCTTAATGGCCTTAGACAGCTTTTGTGTAGCTTTGCCGTGGTTTTCAAGGAGCACCACAGTCAGGTCTGTTTCCACCTGAATCCCCACCTTATGTACCGGGTCTGTCGACCACTGCAGGGGGTACTCCAAGGAAATACCCAACCTCATGGGAGTTCTCATCACTAAGACGGAAGAACCTGGACAGACCATCAGCATTGGCGTGTTCTGTACCAGGACGGTGTTCCACCGTAAAGTCCATCCACGGTAGGGAAATGGGCCACCTCAACAGTTTTGGATTCTCACCCCTCATATGCATTAACCATCTGAGGGGCCAGTAGTCGGTTTAAACCCAGAATTGAGTCCCAAACAAGTAGGGTCTTAGCTTCTTCAGCACCTAGACCACAGCAAACGCTTCACGTTCTATGGCACTCCACCTACGTTCCCTGGGAAGTAACCTCCTGCTAATGAATGCTACGGGTTGATCTAGGCCCTCTTCATTAAGCTGTGAGAGTACTGCTCCAATACCATGCTCTGAGGCATCTGTTTGCACAACAAACTCCTTGGAGTAGTCAGGTGCCTTCAGCACAGGTGCCTTGCACATGGCAGCCTTTAGGGCATTAAAAGCGGTCTGGCAAGCCTCTGTCCAGATCAGCTTCCTGGGTTGCTTCTTAGAAGTCAACTCAGTCAAGGGGGTAACAATGGTACCATACCCCTTGGCAAACCTCCTGTAGTATCCTGTGAGACCTAAGAAGGCTCTCACTTCAGTCTGGGTCTTGGGAGACTTCCAAGCCAGAATGGTATCAATCTTTGGCTGTAGAGGAGCCACCTGGCCACTCCCCACCTGGTGACCTAAGTACACTACAGAACCCTCCCTATTTGGCACTTGCTTGCCTTAATAGTGAGGCCTGCCTTTTGTGGGGCCTCTAACACTCTCCAGAGTTGTTGCAGGTGTTCCTCCCATGTGGAACTAAACACAGCAGTGTCATCCATGTAGGTGGCACTGAACTCATCCAGCCCAGCCAACACCTGTCTGACCAACCTCTGAAAGGTGGCAGGGGCATTTTAATTCCCAAATGGCATGACTTTAAATTGAAAGTGTCCATCTGGGGTAGAAAATGCTGACCTCTCCTTGGCCCCCTCAGTTAAGGCAATCTGCCAGTGCACAGATGTTAAGTCAAACGTACTGAGGTACTTGGCAACTCCCAACCAGCCAATGAGCTCATCAGCTCGGGGTATGGGGTGTGCGTCAGTCTTGCTGACTGCATTGAGGCCCCGGTAGTCCACACAGAACCTGCGTTCTGGAGTGGCACCAGGTGCAGCAGCCTTTGGGACCAATACCACTGGGGTGGCCCAAGGACTGTTGGAGTACTCAATAACCCCTAAGGTTAGCATTTTGGATACTTTGTCCTTAATGCAATCCCTGACCCTGTCAGTCACCCTGTAAACCTTCTGTTTAATGGGTGGACTGTCCCCAGTGTCCACATCATGTATGCACAAGAGTGTGACACCTGGGATCAGGGAAAAGAGTGAGGCAAACTGTCCCAATACATGGTGACAGTCATCCTCCTGCTCTTCAGTCAGGGAGGGGGAGAGGATCACTCCATCCACAGACCCATCTTTCTCTCCTGCAGACAGGAGGTCAGGAAGAGGCTCACTCTCCTCCTCCACTCCATCATCTGTCGCAAGGAGCATGGACTGTTCAGTCCACTCAAAGTGTGGCTTGAGGCAGTTGACATGCAGGACCCTTAAAGGGTTCCTTGGAGACCGCAAGTCCACCAGGTAGGTGACTTCACTCTTGTACTCCACCACCTCAAATGGCCCAGTCCACTTGTCCTGGAGTGCCCTAGGCTCCACTGGTGCCATCACCCACACTTTTTGTCCAAGTTGAAACTCGACCGGAGTGGCATTCTGGTCATACCAGCGTTTCATGTCCTCCTGGCTGGCTTCCAGGTTCTCCTGGGCGAGACTCCTGAAGCGGGCAATCTGGTTTCTCAAAGCCAGCATGTAACTGAATACATCCTAGGGGGGTTTACGAGGAGCCTTTTCCAAAGCCTCCTTGACAAGACTTAAAGGTCCCCTCACAGGATGGCCATAGATGAGCTCAAAGGGACTAAACCCAAGTACCTTTTTGAGGCACTTCCCTGTCGGCAAACAGAAGGCATGGCAGAAGGACATCCCACTTCCGCCTCAAGGGCTCTGACAGGCCCATGATCATGCCTTTCAAGGTGCGGTTGAATCTCTCAACCAGACCATTACTTTGGGGGTGGTAAGGGGTGGTGAACTTGTAGGTTACCCCACACTCCTTCCACAGAGACTTCATATACGTGGATATGAAGTTGGTACCCCTATCAGACACCACTTTCTTGCGGAACCCAATGCGGGTAAAAAACCCCAACAAAGCACGACCCATCACAGGGGAAGTGATTGATCTCAAAGGAATGGCTTCTGGGTACCGGCTGGCATGGTCCACCAAGACCAGGATAACCTGTTGCCCATGGCTGTCTTGGGATCCAGAGGCCCCACAATGTCCATCCCTACCCCTTCAAAGGGAGTATTGACAACAGGTAAAGGTTGGAGGGGAGCCTTACATTTCCCCCTACTCTTGCCACTTGACTAACAAGTCTGGCAAGACCTGCAATGTGCATCTGAGTGCCTGAGCATTAGGGGCCAGTAAAAGTGGGTGACAAGCTTCTCAAAGTTCTTGTCCTGGCCCAAATGTCCAGCTAGAGGCACATCATGAGCCAACCCCAGTAGGAAGGCCCTGAAGCACTGGGGTACCACCAGTACATGGGCTATCCCAGGCTCAGAAACCTTAGGCTCACTATACAGGAGGTGATCCTCGCAATAAGTCAGGTGTGATCCTGGCTCCCCGCCAGCCACCTGGTCTGCAGCCTGCTGCCGCAAACCCTCCAGAGTAGGGCATGTTCTCTGTGCTGCACAGAATGCTTCCCTGGTGGCCCCCCCTTCATGCTGCCACTGCGACAGTTCAGGGACCTCACCCAGTTCAGCCACTCGTTCCCCTGTAGGCTCTGGGGCATCACCCTCAGGCTCTGCCTCCTCCCGGACCGTGGGAACTTCTGGGGCCGGTTTCCCATGCCTCCTGCCCTTCCTCTTCTTGGCGGTCCCTATGGCCACTGTTTCAGGCTCCAGGGGCTCTTAAACACCCTGACGGGCTGCCATTGACTGGGTGGATATGCATACCCACCCAGACAGACCCAGCATCTCCAAGTGAGACCTGTGTTCCACCTCCTTCCAAGGGGAATCCTCCAGGTCATTGCCTAGCAAACAATCAACAGGTATGGTTGTACTCACAGCTACCTTCAAGGAACCTGAGACCCCCCATTCAAAGGGAACCTGTGCCACTCTGCACAGGCGCACTGAGTTGTTCACTGCAACTACTTGGGGAAGTACCTGGGGATCAATCTGCTCTTCAGACACCATCTGACTCCTCACTGTAGTTACACTGGCTCCTGTGTCTCTCAGATCCTCCACCCTCTGTCCATTGATGGTCACCCACTGCCTGTACTTCTTAGTGTTTTCAGGCATGAGGGTTCTCTTGGCCACCTCACTGTCCCCTAGTGAGACAAGGGTCATCTCAGCTGGCTCCCACCAATTTGGAACCAACTCCTCCCCAAGCACCACACTGGTCAAACCCTGGGACGGCACACCAGTGGGTGCCAGTATACTTTAGGGGCATTTGGGGTCCCCCCTCACATGGCCCACCTGGTCACATGCATAACACTTACGTGAGGGACCACCTGCCACTGACTTCCCTTTGGAGAACCATGGCTTTTTCTGACTGGGGGGTTGGGAATCCTTACCCTGGGAATCAGTTTAGGGCCCTTTAGAGAACTCCCCCTGTTTACCCTTACACCCCCTTTCTTCTGAAAGGGACCCTGCCCACCCTTGGCGTGGTCTCCCCCATACGTCTTTTGGACCCTTGTGCTCTCCCAGCGGTCCGCTTCCTGGGCAAGCTTCCTGGGATCAGTCAGCTTGCTGTCAATCAGGTGCTGGTGCAGCTCTGGAAAACATAAAGGGGGTCATTCTGACCCTGGCGGTCATGGACCGCCAGGGCCAACGACCGCGGGAGCACCGCCAACAGGCTGGCGGTGCTCCCATGGCATTCTGACCGCGGCGGTACAGCTGCGGTCAGATACGGGAAACCGCGGTGTACCGCTGGTTTCCCGCTGCCCAAGGGAATCCTCCATGGCGGCGCTGCAAGCAGCGCGCCATGGGGATTCCGACCCCCTTACCGCCAGCCTTGTTCTGGCAGTTTTGACCACCAGAAACTGGCTGGCGGTAACGGGTGTCGTGGGGCCCCTGGGGGCCCCTGCAGTGCCCATGCCAATGGCATGGGCACTGCAGGGGCCCCCTAACAGGGCCCCACCAAGATTTTCAGTGTCTGCCACGCAGACACTGAAAATCGCGACGGGTGCAACTGGACCCGTCGCACCCCTTCCACTCCGCCGGCTCCATTCGGAGCCGGCATCCTCATGGAAGGGGGTTTCCCGCTGGGCTGGCGGGCGGCCTTCTGGCGGTCGCCCACCAGCCCAGCGGGAAACTCAGAATTACTGCGGCGGTCTTTTGACCACGCAGCGGTATTCTGCCGGCGGGACTTTGGCGGGCGGCCTCCGCCGCCCGCCAAAGTCAGAATGACCCCCAAACTGTACAAGTGCTCCCAAGAAATCAGATTGCAAACCCCCTCATACGTAGTTACCTTACTGGCCTTCACCCAACCATCCAGTGACCTGCAATAAGAATCAACACATTCCAACCATGTTTGGGATTCCTTCTTCTTATAGGACCTAAACTTATCCTTATACTGCTCAGGGGTGAGACCATATCTCGTGAGTAGGACATCCTTCATCATAGTGTAGGTGAGTTTCTGAGCATCCCCTAAGGCTGTCAATATTACCCTCCCCTCTACCTCAAAGTGCTTCCACAGACCCACCCCCAATGAGCTTCAGGGACAAGATTCATGTGGAGAGCAGACTCATACCCCTTGAACCACAAGTATATGTCATCCTCCCTCTTACAATCCTTCACTAGGTCTTTTGGGATGGGTACCCTTCTTTCAGGCTGCACTGTGCTTTTGCTGCCACCATCTCTATTGGACTGGCACCTATGATCTAACTCCTTCAAGCTAAGCTCATGAGCTCATGAGCCAGCAGTATCTTAATTTCCTCAATGGCCATCCTTCTCTCTTCCATCTCTAGATTGAGCTTCTTCAGCTCCAATTGGTACTCTCTTTCTGCCTGTCTGTCCTGTAACTCTTCAGGTGTCAGACCCTTGAAGGACACACTGCTACCTGCCTTAGACACTCTCTCCCTAGACAGACCAGGCCCACCCACTACATCATTGTGAGTGACTTGCACCTCTTCCTCCCCTTCCTGCTCAACATCTGTGTGCCCCTCACCTTGTTTGGCTGTCACCCAGGCCCTCAGCGCCTTTTGCAGCACCTCCTTCTTGGATGAGCTCTTAATGGGACAGGCAAAATCCTTGCAGAATTGTTTCAACTGAGCTACTGTGTAGCTCTCCACTTTCTCTATGTCAAAGGCAACTCCACCTGATGCATCTCCAGATTGAGACATGATGAAGATTTTAAAAAGTGCATAGTTCCAAAGGCAGAAAAAACAGTTCCCAAATGAAGTTTAAAAAAAAGTCAATCAAGTGATTAGCAAGAAGTAGAACAAAAAGAAGTCCCAAAGAGAAAAGCAAAAATCACAAGACAAGTAATGTGGGGTCACGTAGTGGTCTGACCTCAAAACAGTAGTGTACACTTAATCACTGTATGTCAAGTACAAATACAAGTCCAATCCCAACCGCTGATCACCAGTGTTAGAAATGGGGTCTTTGGCTGGCAGTCAGGTTACCCTCTGTCCAAGCAAGGACCCTCACTCTAGTCAGGGTAATAGAGAGTCTCCCTCAGCTAACCCCTGCTTACCCCCTTGGTAGCTTGGCATGAGCAGTAGGCTTAACTTCAGAGTGCTAGGTGTAAAGTATTTGTACCAACACACAGAGTAACTTAATGAAAACACAACAAATGACACAACACAGGTTCAATAATTCAAAAAGAGTCTTCACGTAATTTTAAACACACACTAATGCTGTTAGCGTGAAAATGTACCTTGGGCGCGTCAAAAATAACCCCGCACGGGTGAGTGTGCGTCAAAAAAGGCTTGTGGTGCGTCATTTTCACTCACGAGCGAGACCTGCGGTTGGTGTGCGTCGTTTCTAGTGGGCCTGCAGCATTGATTATACCATCCACATTCGTAGCCCTGTAAACATGGCTCAGACCGTCCACTGCAGTGTCTGTATGTGCAGTTTTATACTGCTAATTAGATGTGGCAAATGTACCTTGCCTTTTGTACAAGTAAAGTACCCCTAAGGTAGGGTGCACTGTAAGTGAAAGGTGGAACATGTACTCATGTGTTTTACACTGTCAGATTCGTTTTTCACTGTTGCAAGGCTTATCTCTCTCATAGGTTAACATGGGACCTGCCTTTAAATAGCTTTTAAGTGCAGTTTCCCATTGGGGGCAGAGAGAGATGTGGAGTTTGGGGTCTCTGGACTCACAATTTAAAAATACATCTTTTAGTAAAGTTGTTTTTTAGATTGTCAGTTTGAAAATGGCACTTTTAGAACGTGGTCATTGTCTTGCCTAAATCATTCTATGACTCTGCCTGCTTGTGTACTCCCTGTCTAGGTCAGACTGACAGTGGACTGTTGTGAATACCCTCTAGACAGTGACACAAAGGGAGCTGGGGTGTATCCTGTATATCGTGATGTGTCTCCTGGGCGAGAGTGGGGAGGGAGGAGTTGACACTTACACCTGAATGGGCTGTGCCTGTCCTCACACAATGCAATATCCAACCCCCTGTTGTGTGTCTGGGGCCAGGCCTGGGCAAGGCAGGATCTTGTAAACAACAGAGATTATCCTTTGAAGTTTGCCAACTTCAAAGGCAGAAAGGTGTATAAGTAGTGGACCCAAAACCCCAGATTTTTAGATTAGTTCTGAGCTCAAGAGGAAACTCTGCCAAGGAGAAGAGCTGAAGAGCAGGAGGAGGAGTACTGCCCCTTTGCCTGTGACTGTGATTTGCTGGGTTGGCCTGCTGTTGCTGCCTCTGCCTGAAAGGGGACAAAGATTGGACTTTGTGGTATATTCCTGCTTGTGAGGTGGCTGCAAGGGCTTGGACTGAGCTTGCCTTCTGTTTTGAAGTCTCAGGGCCATCAAAGACTTCCTCTGCCAGCACCTGGCGCTTTGCTGAGACTCCTGCACTGCCATGTGGTGCCCGACCCAATACCTTGGCCCTTGAAAGGGGAAGTTGGTAGAACCAAGGTGGAACTCCACGCACAGGAGCCATGCAGAGAAAACTTTGATTCACCACCTGCAATGCAGCTGTGAAAATGACACACCACCTGCATTGCAGCTGAGAAATCAGTGAACTACCTGCATTGTGGCTCAGAAATCACCTGCATCACAACTGAACAAATTATGCAACACCCGCTTGCGGCTGCTGAAAATGACCCAACCCCCACACAGCGCAGTTTTCCATTGCTGTGTGGCCAGATTTCGCATGCATCATCGCTGGGTGTCAAAATCAATGTGAACCTGCCCAGACACTAGGTGCCGGCCCAGAAATCGATGCATAACTCTCTTGGGGGAGAGAAAAATGATGTATCGCCTACTCGACCGGAGAAGAAACAACACACAGCCTCACTTGTGACTCAGAATCGACCCATTGCTGACTTTTCCGATGCATACTCACCCATGCAGCTTTTTTTTAATGCAAACCAGGTACTTTGTGTAACAACGTTTCCATTGTTTTCTATGGAGTAAGCTTCTATTGTTTCAAAAATTCATAACTTTACTTGTGTATGTTGGATTTCTGTCATTTTGGTCTTGTTTGATTTAGGTAAGTATTGGCTATTTTTCTGAACTGGCGTGGTGTCCATTTTGTAGTGTTTTCACTGTATTGCTGTGTGTGTTGGAACAAATACTTTACACATTGCCTTCGAGATAAGCCTGACTGCTTGGGCCAAGCTACCAAGGGGGCGAGCAGGGGTTTTCTTATGTGAGTATCTCCCTTGCCCTGACTAGAGTGAGGGTCCCTGCTTGGACAGAGTGCAAGCTGACTGCCAGCCGGAGACCCCATTTCTAACACTACCTCAAAAGACACAATATAGATGTTGCAATATTACAAGAAACTCATTTAACCCCGGGAAGCAGTGTATTGACACAGAGTAGAATACAGGGCAGTGGTTATGCAGCAGGCTTTACCTCACATGCGTGTGCTGTTATGAGTCATACGTAGTTTTGAGGTTCATCTATATGAAGTACACAGAGACTCTGGGGGAGGTAACTTGTAGCTCGCTGTTATAAGGGTGATCTAGCAGTGTTGCTTGTTGGAGTGTATGGCCTCAATTACGAGGATCCACAGTTTTACTGCTCTTTAAGTACACACCTACTACAGTGGAATTATCTCCCACAAATCTGGTTTGAGGACTTCAATTGTGTCCTTAATCCTGAGATAGACCTTTCCAATGGCCCTTCATGTCGCCGTTCTGCTGCTGCATGTGCACTTGCGGAGATAGCTGCCAGGGTGGGGCTCCTTGATGTCTCGAGCCATCAACCCACTATTCTAGAGCACACAACATTTACACACACATAGATTTTTTACTCATATCTAGAGAACTGATCTCACAGGGAAAGCGATGCAAGACATTGCCACGTTCCTATTCCGATCATTCCCTAGTCAAATTGGAACTGGGGCTTAGGCAACAAAGGGATGCTCCACTGGCCTGGCATTTCACCCCAAATCCCTCCTGGATTCAGTATTCAGGGACAATCTGGCCCAGGACATAGAGGAGTTCTTCCAGATCAATGTGGGATCCGTCTATAAATCTGCAACAGTCTGGGAAGCATTTAAAGGTTATATTATGGGAGTTACACTCTCCAAACATGCAGAGGTCCTTAAGTCAATGCAAGGACATCTGACTCTTCTTGAAGGGGACATAGCGGAACTAAAGCAGATGCATCAATACACACCTGACAATGACGTCCTGGGTGATATTAAAGTGAAAATGGATGAGTTCCACAAAACTGCCCAAAGTGAAATTTGTCATTTAGAGAAATACACAGTTGCACGTTCTTACGGGGAGGGAAAGTGCACCAGCACCACACTGGGGGTGCTGCTGTGACCCAGCAGAGACTCAGAAGTAATCTTAACCTTTCAAGATGAGCAGGGACAGCCCCTGGGAAACCCAGGTCAGATAGCTGACAAATGTTATCGCTATTACACCCTCTTATATCAGACACATATTTCACCTGACAAGCCTCTACCAGCGATTATCTGACACATTGCAATGACTTGGCTCACCACTGAACAGAGGGAGGACCTCATGGCACATTTGCAACCTGCAGAGGTGCATGCAGCCTTTAAGGACATGCAATCAGGCAAAGCTCTGGGCACTGATTGGCTTACCGTGGCCTTTTACAAAGCTACTAAGACTTATTAGTGCCCCCTTAGTTACATTATATGAAGAAATGGCCGAAATGGGCGTAATGCCTACATCTCTAACAAAACACTTTAATCATGACATTGTTAAAACCTGGCAAACTTCCTGAACATTGTTCCTGTCATAGAGCACTATCATTATTAAATGTGGACACTTAAATGTCTTATTACACTCACTTTATTCATGGATGTGCAATGTTGTTACATCTGTTTGTGTGTATGTTGTTGGGGGTGGGAGCGTTGAGTGTGTGTGTGTCACTCTCTTTTTTCTCCCCCCTCCCCTGTGTGCTAGGCAGCAGTACTCACCGTGGTCGTCGTCGCCGGCGTTGGTGTGCCTGGTGTAGGAGGAGGTAGACCAGCATGGGGAAGATCTGCAGTTCGGGCTCCATGGCATTGTGGTTGTTCCTTGAGTCTCCAGAGGTGAGTCCTTTAACTTCTGAGATCTGATTCCGTTGTGCTTTTGTTGTTGTTGGCACTGCCTCAGAAAAGGTGGCGGATAGGCCTGTTGTAATACAGTGGGCGGAACCCTGTCTTCCTCCTGGCTGTTGGCGGTTACCACCACGGTACTTGTTGCTACCGCCGTGGCGGTCGATGTGTTCAAGTGGCTGTCTGTGTTGGCGGTTTCCGCTATGGTTATAATTCCATTTTTGTTACCGCCGGCTTGTTAACGGTATTACTGCCTCTTTATCACCGACCCCCAGGGATGTAATGATGGGCCATAGTAATGTGTTTTTAATGTCCTGACAGTGAAATATTGCTAAATGTGTTTTTCACTGTTGCAAGGCCTGTCCCTCTTATAGGTTAACATGGGTGCTACCTTTAAATCTGATTAAAGTGTAAATTCCCTTTGGGAGTGGATAGACATGAGATTCTGGGGTCTCTGAGCTCACAATTTAGAAATACATATTTAAGTAAAATTGATTTTAAGATTGTGTGCTTGAAAATGGCACTTTTAGAAAGTGAGCATTTTCTTGTTGAAACCATTTTTTGTGATTCTGCTTGTTTGTGGATTCCCTGTATGGGTCAGTTTGACAGTTGGGCTGGTTGCACCTCTCACTAGACAGTGACACAAAGGGAGCTGGGGTGTAGTCTGCATTTCCTGATGAGCCATCTGTGCTAGGAGGGAAGGGAGGAGTGGTCACTCACACTTGAAAGGGCTGTGCTTGCCCTCACACAATACAGTCCCCCAATCCCCTAGTGAGTGTCTGGGGCCTGGCCTAGGCAAGGCAGGATTTCACAATCAAGAGAGACTTTGCTTTGAAGTAGGCGAAAATGGGTATAAGAAGGGAACCCAAAGCCACAGACTTTAAAACACTTCTGGAAACCAAGAGGAACCTCTGCCTGGAGAAGAGCTGAAGAGCTGAGGAAGAAGAGCTGCCCTGCCTGTGACTGTGCTTTGTGGAGCTATCATGCAGTTGCTGCTTCTGCCTGTGCTAGAGTACAAAGACTGGACTTTGTGTTGCCTTCCATCTTGTGAAGAACTCTCCAAAGGCTTGATTTAGAGCTTGCCTCCTGTTGTTTGAAGTCTCAGGGACAGCAAAGACTTCTCTCTGCCAGCACCTGGAGTCTCTGGAGAGACTCCCACTCTGCCAAGTGGTGCCCATCCAGTTCCTGGGACCCTGAAAGGAGAAGCTGGCAGCCCAAGAGTAAGAAATCCACGCACCGACCGCTGTGTGCGAAAAAGATCGACGCAACTCCGATCTGCAGCTGAAAAATTGACGTGCTGCCGGCTTCGCGACTGAAAATCGATGCTCGCCTTCAACGTGACCCGAAGATCGACACCCGGGGCTGGAGAAACAATGCACTGCATCGCTGACGGAGGCTGGTGAGATCGCAACCCACGCTGCGTGGTTTTCGGATCATCGTGTGTCTGGATTTCCGACACCGCTGGGCGTGTAAAAACGACATAAGGCCTGCCCGGACCAGAGAGTGCTGACCGGATTAAAGCATCGCTCTCCTGCAGAGAGAAGATACGACGCACGCCGACCCGACTAAAGGAAGAACAACGCAAGGTCTTGTTTGTGAGTGAAAACGGTGCCTCGCAAGCCCTTTTTGATCACACTCGTCCATGCGGGGTTATTTTTGATGCGCCCAAGGCACATTTTCACGCTAACAGCGTTAGTGTGTGTTTAAAATTACATGAAGACTCTTTTTGCATGTTTAGTGACTTGTGTATTGTGGATTTTTGTTTAGATAAATATTTTCTATTTTTCTAAACCTGTGTTGTGTCATTTTGTAGTGTTTTCATGAAGTTACTATGTATGTTGGTACAAATACTTTACACCTAGCACTCTGAAGTTAAGCCTACTGATCATGCCAAACTACCAAGGGGGCAAGCAGAGATTAGCTGAGGGTGATTCTCTATTACCCTGACTAGAGTGAGGGTTCTTGCTTGGACAGGGGGTAACCTGACTGCCAACCAAAGCCCCATTTCTAACATTCTCAATTAAATACATAAATAAATAGATTAGTACCATAATACAAGACTGCCGTTAAGATGTATTTTGAAGAGGGCCCAGTAGGAGTTAACTCCCCACCTTAGATCAAATGCCTGTTCTCTCTTTGATGTATGAATATGGTAATAAGGGAAAACAATTGTTCACAAACAAACATTTGTTTATTGTATTATGTCTTAACCATATACATGCTGGTAACACAATATACAGCGACAATCATGCAGACCACAAAAGCCAGCATTTTTTTAAAATGTAATGTCTACTTTAACAAAAAGAAGTGATGCTCTTTCTTAGGGAGACTGCATACATGTGTTTACAATATAAATTAAAATATGTTTTCTCTGAGCCCTTTGTATAGTAATGCCCCTTTCCTCTGCCCTGTATTTATTTGCAGTTCCACTGTATGATTGCCCTCTTTATTGCCTTCAACCTGTTGTTCATACATTATAAACAGGGGCATTGCTTCAATGGGAGGTGGTGTTTGGGGTGTTACCTCCCCCAATCAAAGTATTTTCTGATAAATAGTTGTGTAAAGGTGCTTTCAGTCAGTCCAAGTGAGTTCTCTGTCAGATTTCACCAGGAATTTGTACATACACACAGACAAAAATGCACATACACTCTTGCCCTCTGTCTGCTTTGAAAATCCTCAAAAATGTTGGTTATTTTACAAAATATTGTGCTTTCACTCAGTTAGTACTCCTACCAATCTGCATTATTCCTCCTTTCCTCTGCCCCTTATGTTCCTCTGTTGCACCCTGCTTGTCACTCCATGTATGTTAACATCTGAAGCTGACACCCCTCCAATCTTACTGACCAGGCTACACCCCTGATTAGAAATTGCAGGTGCGTATGATTGCTACATCGTGCAACTTGCAGCACAACAGGACAATGCAAAAAATTGTATCTGGTGAGTACTGAAGGTCCCCACCCAACAGATGTAAAAAAACTAATTAAACATTTTAGAAGTCCGTAAGTCCTTTAAATGGCACTATGTAAGGAATCAGGCTTTTAGCAGGTCCCCCTCCTCCCCACATGCTTTTCCCTCCATTTGGACTATTAGCTGCTGGCTTTTTGACTTTGAGAGTGTACTGAGTCCTGCTAACCAGACCTCAGTGCCAGTGTTCTAACCCTATACAAATTACATGTTGAATTGGATACACCCAATTAGTAAGGCCTGACTTACTTATAGGTCCTTTTTATGTGGTACCCAGGGTACCAAGGGCATGTAAGACAGAGTGTCCACCCAGGGCTGCAGCAATGTTTGTGCCACCTTATGTGACAAAATGCAACATGGTTCCCAGTGGTTTAACTTCCAGTTCAATTTTGCTGTTGAAACCAATGGAAAAGCCATCCAATCCCTTAACATTATGGGGCATATTTATACTCCGTTTGCGCCGAATTTGCGTCGTTTTTTTCGACGCAAATTCGACGCAAAACTAACTCCATATTTATACTTTGGCGTTAGACGCGTCTAGCGCCAAAGTTCATGGAGTTAGCGTCATTTTTTTGCGTGAACACCTTCCTTGCGTTAATGATATGCAAGGTAGGCGTTCCCGTCATAAAAAATGACTGCGATGCATATGCGTCGTATTTATACTCCCGGGCAAAAATGACGCCCAGGAGTGGGCGGGACTAAAAAACCCGCATTTGCGCCGGATTTTAGCGCCTGGGTCAGGGCAGGCGTTAAGGGACCTGTGGGCTCAGAATGAGCCCAGAGGTGCCCTCCCAAGCCCCCAGGGACACCCCCTGCCACCCTTGCCCACCCCAGGAGGACACCCAAGGATGGAGGGACCCACCCCAGGGACATTAAGGTAAGTCCAGGTAAGTATTTTTTTTTTTTTGTTGTTGTGGCATAGGGGGGCCTGATTTGTGCCCCCCTACATGCCACTATGCCCAATGACCATGCCCAGGGGACAGAAGTCCCCTGGGCATGGCCATTGGGCAAGGGGGCATGACTCCTGTCTTTGCTAAGACAGGAGTCATTTCAATGGGGGATGGGCGTCGTAAAAAAATGGCGCAAATCGGGTTGTGGCGAATTTTTTGCCTCAGCCTGACTTGCACCATTTCTGGACGCCCATACGCCATTTTCCCCCTACGCCGGCGCTGCCTGGTGTACGTCGTTTTTTTTAACGCACACCAGACAGCGGCGGCGGCTAACACCGGCTAACGTCATTCAATAAATACGGCGCCCGCATGGCGCTTCAGAATGGCGTTAGCCGGCGCTAATTTTTTTGACGCAAAACTGCATTGGCGCAGTTTTGCGTCAAAAAGTATAAATATGGGCCTATATATGTCTCCCTTAAGGAAGTATTTTGGCGACCTACGGCAGGGAGCTGCATTTTGTTAAGTAAGATATATATTTTTCAAAATGGCTTAACAGCAAAACTTCAAAATTGTAATTTTGCTGTGGGTAAAGTTGGAAGCCCCATTGGCTAACACAGAGTTAGCAAGTGACACCCCAATCCGGCTAACTTATGATTGGGACTACCTAACTGGGTCATGTAAGGTATCAAATTAATTGTAGGTCAACATTAATGTAACTTTTAAGGTTAAGCAACATTTAGAAAATTGCCACTCAGTGCCTCCGCTACTGCAGTGGCCTCACAAAGGCATTCACACATACAGAGACAGTTTGCTGTGTGTCTGATGAGACATGTAAAGGACTCCCAGTCTCAGAAACAAAGGCAGTTGCAGCAGAACGAGGTGTCACCTTCTCTGCTGGGATGGCCACTCCGTGGGATAGCCCAAAAGTTGAGCTTCAAAAGGGAAGCTGCATTTGATGGGCCGCCAACTACAGCAACCCTAAGCAGGATGTATTTTGTTCCTGAAGACAGAATGAAGACAGGGTCAGAGAGGGGAAACTTGCCCTCAAACCTGTTTTACCATGAGTGAGTAGCCTCAAGTAGTCACACCCCTAGGGTGGACTACCAAGCTCCTGATGACCAAGTAAGGGTTGTGCCATCTTGAAAGGGATACGAATGTGGTATTCTGAGATGGCCAGATGCCACACATTACAGGAACTTCTTCACTAAGTGGGGGGGGGCTAGTAGCCCATTGACTAGTGATCGTGAGGTCCCCTCAAGGCACTTTCCTGGGATAAATATGGCACCCCTGGCACCCTAACCCTCGAGTCACCCTGAAGTTGGACAGATGACTGAAGAAGGACTGCCCAAGTGCCCTTGGACCTGCACAAAGGCTGCAGAACCGGACTGCACCTGCCGCACTTTGGGCTAGCAAATTTTGGACTAAGCCTAAGGCTCCTGGCTCAGTCAAACATTTATTCCTGGCATCCACCTACAACAGTGACTCCAACGATCATGTGGCTGATCTCCTATAATGAGTTCCAGGGACACAAGAGCTGAAAGAGCTCAAACAGATAGGTTGGTAGCTACCTCAGTCATTTTGCTGCTATCCATCGCCGGGCACTCAAGAGGACAAATCCAAGATAGCCAAAGTTGCACCCATGTTTGCCAGACATGAGATTGCTATCAGAGTCTGAATTTATCATACCCAAGGGACACTGGCCTCCATTTAAGGATTTTGCCCCAACTTCAGGGCAGACTGACCAGTGGTCCAGCATCAGCTGGCCTGCTACCTCAACATAGAGGACTACGATGGACCCGACCTCAAGTTCACCCTACTCCACCCGTGGACCGGAAAATACCCAGAAAGACACCCCCATTGACTGCATAACAACCGGAACATTCTTTGAGCATCTTTATGCCTGCACTTTTCAGCATCGGGACCACTTTATTGATGTCTTCCGCCCACCATATTACAGGTACTGCTGGATTACTGCCACACTTTGGGCGGAAATACAGCAGTAGTCGTGCTGGCGGGAGGAGGCGTTGGGGCAGTACCACCACCGGCCTGACCAGTAGGACACCACCTGCTGTAATATGTGCAATAATACGACATGGCGGTGTCCTGATGGTGTGGCACTGCCGCACCAGGTAAGCTGATCGTCTGACAGGGGAGAGGGTGGTATGTGCGTGTGTGAGTGGGTGTTGTGTCTGCATGTTTGTATGCGTGTATGTCTGAATGTGTATATGCGTGTATATATGTTTGTGTGTATGCTTGTATGTCTGCATGTGTGTATGCATGTTTGAATCGGTTTGTGCATGCGTTTGGTTGTGTGTGCATGCGTGTTTGGATGGGTGTGTGCATGCGTGGTTGAATGGGTTTGTGCATGCGTGGTTCAATGCATGTATGAGTGCTGAGTTGAATGTGATTATGGATGCGTGTGAGTGAATGCAAGTATGGATGTGTGTGAGTGAATGCAATATGTAAGTGTAGTTGAATGAGTGTATGCATGGTGGGTGTGGGTATCTGTGTGCATGTGCATGTATGTGGGGAGGGGCGGGAGGTGGAGGGAGAGGGGTGCTGTACCTGGAGGCGGGGTTTGTGCTTGTTGGGAGGGAGTCGTCTACCGCTGACAGGGAAGAAATTCCCTGTCACTGGTAGGCTTTCCACCAGGGTTTTCGAGGTGTTGCTACCACTGCCGAAACCATTGTGGAAAGGTGGCTCCTAATACCGCCAGCGGTCTTTTGTGGACCGCCGTGTCAGAAATGCTCATCTCTGGCCCAGCAGCTCCGACTGCCATGGCGGTATGAGTGGAGATGTGGCGGGTTGCAGAGGCCAACTCACCACACTCATAATGTGGAGGTCTTCACTGCTGGTCTATTGGCGGTGAAACCGGAACCTTTGCCCTAATGGTCTTCGGACCACCAGGGTCATAATGACCCCCTATGACTGGAGGAGGGTAAAATGTGATACCACCACATAGCAATGCAGCTAGCAAATACACAATACCTTGGTTTACCCCACTGCAAGAATTGTTTGCTTGAAATGCATAGCTACTGTTTCTTAACAAAGTGTGATGAAGGGAATAAAAGCCACTTGAGATGTGAAGCTTCATTGATAAAAAAAGTATGCTATCCATTTGTTCGATGGAGGGAAGGCTGTAGGTGACTCATTTCTAAAGCTTGTTATCTGTATTAAATTGAGATTGTAAGTAAAAAAAGTAAGTAAAAAAAGTAGTTGTTTGGTTATTACCAGGGCACCTTAAGTGTTTGTAATGACCAATCTGATTGGGTGACTGCACATATTTGAGCGTGCCTGTGTCGTAAAGTGTTAGAACGGCAGTTTATGGTTATGAGAGTATGCAACCTTTACAAGCAGGACCCACAATTCTAGTCAGGGTAAGCTAGGCACACACTAAGAGATAAACTGTGCTCACCCTCTGGTAACTTGGCCCACAGAAGCAGGCCTGTCTAAAGAGGCAATGTGTAAAGTATTTGTGCAACACACTCAAAAAGTAACACAATAAAAACACTACAAAAAACTTCACGCATGGTTAGAAAAATAGATTATATATTTATGAGTAAAACAAGACCAGAACAACAAAGTAGAAATCGAGTTATGAATTGTTAAAGATTAAATCAAAAAGTAGTGCTTAAAAGTCAGTAGCACTTAGAGGTTACTTGAGGTCACACTGGACCGTGGAAAATTTAAAGTTCAGGGCAACTAAGATGGAGGGCAGGTCAGCTACAGGACTTGTGCAAGTCCCACTGAAAAAGTACCTTGGATGTGGGAAGCATTGATGCCGGTGTCTCAATGCGTGGAGCAGAGAAATCGATGCATCGGCATCGATCCTGTGGATGAAAGCGATGTGTCAGTTATGATACGCACAGTCAATGGAGGGTAATCAGCCCTTTGTGTAGGACACAGGGCACAGGACACTGCCTATTCATGTGTCAGCTCCCCTTCGAGAGCTATTGGAATGCAGAAGAGTTCTATGTCACACCCACCCTTCCTGTGTTTGTGGCTGTCTAGAGGAAATACACCCTAGACGTGTATTAGAGACAGGCTGCAAGGCATACAGAACAGTAAAAGCAGAGAAATGGCCACTTTCTAAAAGTGACCTTTCTAAAATAGTAATGATAAATCCAACTTTAGCATTAAGGAGGATTTAACATTATCATTCCAAAGATATGAAACATGATGCAGCTACTCCTTCCTAATCAGGAAGTACAGGGTAAAGGGGTATTAAGTAAATCCCAATGCTAGCTTATGAGAGGAGTAGGCCTCAAAGTAGTGAAAAATGAATTTTGCTGTTTGTCACTACCAGGACATGAAAACTTCAAAGTACATATCCTACCTTATATTTACACAGCACCCAGCCTATAGGGCCACTCAGGGCCTGCCGTAAGGATGATTTATGTGTAATAAAGGGGGAGTTTAAGGTTTTCAAGTAGTTTCAAATGTCAAGTCACAGTGCAGTAAACTGCACACATAGGCACACATAGGCCCTGCAAAGGCAGGCCTGAGACAGTCTTGAAAGGCTACTTGTGTGGATGGCATAATCAGTGCTGCAAGCCCACTAGTAGTATTGAGGTTACAGGTCATGGGTATATGGTATAGCACTTTACAAGGGGCTTACTAATGAGCTAAATATGGTAATTATAAATATACCAATGTTACCATGTTTTGGGTGAAAGAACATGCACTTTACCTCTGGTAAGCAATGGTAAAGTGCTCGGAGTCCAAAGGTCAACAAAAAGATACAGCAGTAAGAAGAAGTAAGCAGGCAAAGGTTTGGGGGAAGACCACCCTAAGTATGATAATTCTAACATAAAGTCTTCTTGGAAAAGATTCAAAGCAATTGAGGTAATAGTAGAGGCAGCATATTCATGGTTTTAGGACTGTTAATCGGAGAGTGTCCCACAATGCTACCATTGTGAAAAATTATTTACTTATGTTAGACTTGGTTTTGGTCCTTTCTGCATATTCATCCCCAAACTTGTTGGTTTAACCTTCCTGTTTAGTGAACAGGACTCTGCACACTTTCCCACTGATATCCAGTGCTAAATTGTTTGTGCTTTCTCCTCTAAACAAGGTCAAATTGGCTTACACCAAATTGGCAAATGTATTTACTTGTAGGTCCCTAGTAAAGTGACAACATATGTACACAAGGCCTGTACATTAATACTAGTGGGCCTTGTGCCACCCACTGAAATAGCTGTTTAAATATGTCTGAGGCCTCTTATTGCATCCTTTTTGTGCACTTTTAAACAGCCATGTTACCTGGAAAAATAAACCTTTTGCCAGGCCCGAACCTTCCATTTTAATACCCATAGTCACCCCTAGTGTAGAACCTACGCAGCCCAGTGGGAAGGTTGCCGGGAATTTAAAAAGTAGGACCTATATTTTCAAGTTTTTTATGTCCTGGTTATGAAAAATGCAAACTCATTGTTCTCTGCCGTAAAGCCTGCCTCTTCTATAGGATAACATTGGAATTACCTTATTTCATTTATTAAGCTCTAACTTCTGATTGGGAGCAGATAGACGGGTTGGGTTTAGTATCTATATAATTGTACTAAAAATACCTTTTTAATAGTAAAGTAGTATTTTAAATCACAATTCTGAAAATGGCACTGCGACTGTGTCACTCACTGCACTTGCATATCATAAAAGCTCTGCCAAGGGGTTTGTCACTAGTCTTTTCTGACCTCAGACAAACTGGGGTCAGGACAGGGAGAAAGGGGATGTCTGAAACATCAGGGAGTGGAAGACTCCAAAAGCGCCCTCCAATTCAAAGTGGGCACCAGATATCAATGTTGGACATCAGACCCCCCAACTCTTCTGTACATATGATATGTAGATCCTCGCAGGAAGGACTACTGTGCTGCTGAAAAAAATTCCACTCTGCTGGACTCTTGTTTTGAAATACTGGTGCCCTTCTGTGCTGACCTGCTGCCATCTTGTCTGGTTGAGCAGGGCTGGACCTGCATCTCTGAACCCAGGACCCCAAAGTGACTCAAAGGGCTAGTTGACTGGCCTTCTGATCAGAAGCCTCAGGGACAGAACAAGCTTCCAACGACCTTGAACTCAGCCCCGGGATTCTGCCATCTATTAGTCTTTCCTTCCTAAGTAGGATGACCCCAGTCTTGGGCCCATCCATGGAAGATGGCCTGAAGGTGCTCTGCCAGGCCATCTGTGGGTTCAGCAGAACCAACACATCTTCTATGTAGAGTGGCGCATCTCCAGCAGAACAGAGCATCGCCTCTTCTGCTCATCACAATGCCCTCGGAACCAGTGCATCACCTCTGCTGCGCAGTCGTCCCTGACACAAAGACTTTGCATTATTCATCATAGCCCATTGGAGCCGATGCATCTGCATGCAAGGACTTCGCCTCACCCAACGCAGCACATCAGAACTGCCGCTGTATGATGCATCTTCACACAAGGACATCACCTCACTCTTCGCAGCTCCCAGGGAACTGTGACTGTACAATGCATCTCCTCATCCTGCCTCGCTGAGCCTCTGCTGCATGACGCATTCTTCACAACCCAGATCATGTTACTGTGTTCAGTGGACATAAGTGGATGCCTGTAGCTGGCCGTGCTCCATCGCGGTTGGCCTCAGCTTGACAGTTTGTCCCTGTTCAGCGCAAACAGATATCTACCATTGGAGATTGTGCATTTTGGTGTTCTCTTCACTGAAATATTTGAAATTGCATATATTTGATTCTGCTTATTTTTAAAATGTACACTATTTCTATAAATTGGTGTGGGAATTGTTCTTGTGGTGTGTTTTCACTTTATTAATATTTGAAGTGCACAAATACATTACACATTTCCTCTAAGATAAGCCTGACTGCTCTGTGTCAAGGTACCAAAAGGATGAGTACAGGTTAAATTGGAGTTTGCTTGTGACTTCACCCTGACAAGGATTGTGGGTTCTGCTTGAGTAGGGTTTCACCCCCTCATCTGCTAACCCAGTTTCTTACTATTTCCCCCGGAAAGTTTGATTGATGAATGTAGTGGTGTCTATAACAAAAACAGCGGCTGACTATCTGCATCAAGACATCGATTTTTATTGTCCAGTGAAGTATGTTAAGTCAAATCAGTCAGTAGTTGATTAACAGCACTGATGTTCCATGAACTTGTAAAAGGACCTGTAGTAATAAAGTTACCCAATAAAATTATCAAATCATAAGAAATTGGAATAATTTCTGAATGGCCCAAATTTGATAAGAAACCTTTTCCCAGATAACACCACTAACCAAAGGGTTTATAGAGATGTTGAAAGCACATCAATTTCTTTAAGTTCTGTGAGCAGAAAAATGCAGTTGCAGTTCCTGGATGACAGGAGACAGTTTTAAACTTCTAGTAATAAAGTACCCAGGCACCATCAGCAACATGATAATCAACATTGAAAGCCACAAACGAAACAGTGATATTGCAGCAAAGATCTAAATGCAGGACCTTGCTGAGCAGGTATACCTGTCTTGGCCCCAGCAGAGGGTAATAATCTAATGGTATTGTTGACCAATTGTAAACATGAGCCTTTTATTCTTTTTTCTTGGAGCGCTGGAAGGAAAACAGCTCCTGTTTCAGGATCTGGATTTCAAGGTAGCACAATTTCTTGCATCAGCAATCATTTCGGTTGATGTAGATTCTTTCAGTGGTACACATAATATTGCAGTTGCAGTTATAGTGCAAGTAGTAGCAATTGTAAATAAAGTTGCCTCAGGATCACTTGTTGGAGAATCTGCTGTAAAGGAACAATGGATTAAACTCAGATCTGTGACTGGGGGTGAGTGTTTGCATTGTTCAGCACTCCCTCCATCATCCTTTTGTGTTGCTAATGGTGCTGTACCACCTTCTGATCAATGCTTAATGATCAGAACTGCAGAATAGGGAGAGTCTGTGCTTATCTTATGCCACTGCTGTTGGTGCTGGACAGCTTAACAGAATTGGCCCAATGGAGCATTATGATGTAATCAATTCACACATTCCTGTTTTCTTCACAACAGGGAGTGGTACCAGGATTACACTCCATGTGCCTTCTACTCCAAGAGCCAGAAAACATGATCTACAGGATGGTCTGAAGATGTGCTTGGCAGGGATGCGATCCTGAAGTAGCTCTTCAACTTTAGGGAGCCACCTCCCAGCAGTTATATCGGTAGCATAGTCTTTTAGTATAGGGGTCTCTCTAAGTTTTTAATTATTCGGCAACAAATTCAATCACAAAACAGTGTCAGATGAATACATTTTAGATTTCACCATTTTTGCAGAGAGATCATGTACATTCATTGGAACACCAAAAAGCATTTGGCATGGAGTTCAGGTACCTAACACTCCTCTAGACTAGTTATTAAGAGCTCACCAGCTTCTATATAGCAACGGATTCAGGACCATTGTCCAGCTAAAAAGTATGAAATACTCCTGTCACTACTAGGCACTGCAGGCGTTTTTATTACTACTTGAGCAGTGGCAGTCTTTATGGCCACAGCCAAAAGAATCTAGAGCAGGAATCAACATCAACTACTATGCACTTTTATTGATTAACTATTAGATATGAGCCAACTTGATTGAGGAAACTGAAATTGAAGGGTTTATTGGATATTGTGAGGGGAGTAGGTGCAGGTCTTACAGCAGTAGAATACTTCATCTATTGTCAAATATTACATTGCTGAATGTACTTCTTTGCATTCTTCAGGAAATAAGGCCACCAGTTTGCTTGTTGTGCCATTGTCATAGTAACAGTGGTTTCAACATGAGTCTCAGCTAATCCTTCATGAGTGTGAACTGCGCCACGTTAGTGTTGTAGTAACATAAACTACGTCAAGGCAACATCTCCACTGTAATGACCCATCCTGACCGAGATATTCACAGTAGGTATGGCCAGCACAGCTATAGCTTTTGGCCAGCCAGCTGACTTTCCAAACCCATTCATTCCTGATAAGTGATGGTGTTGTCTGTGGGTGTGTAGACGGCTTCTCCTGTAATGTGCTACACAAAGCAGTGATCACTTCTGTAAAGGCCTCCTTATAATTAGATAGTGGTCCATAACTCCTTTTGATTATGTTGCATACTACATGGTACCCTTCCTTTTTATGTATGCCAATGACCAGAAAACTCTTACTTACGCCCTGCAAAGCCTTAAATTGTTGGTGCTGCACACCAAGAAATGAGGACACCAGCACTCTAAATTGCCCTGATATTGAGACTCTCCCACCAGTCATTCTAGCAAAGCTCCTACTTAAAATAACGCTTCTGTACTGCCAAGACCTATATAGGGCTGGTGCCTTTTATTGTGGTGTTAGCAGTACTACAGCTTGCATAAGTGGGCTTGGGGTTTGGACAAGTGTTGACCCTATTGATGTGGGATATGGTGCTGGGATGGTCCTGGCTATACATGTGATGGGTTCGTCAGTATCCGTTTCCAGGTCTTCCCAACTTCCGGCTTCCTCTTTTTGGGGTAATGGGATGTCTGTAGGAAAATGCATGGCTTACTATTTTTTTCAATTACATGGGAGTCCAAGAGCGCACTTCAATGCAAGCCTATTCTTCCCTTGACGTTAATATCACTATAAATCCAAAAATGAATTTCTACAGTTTCAAGATATGCATAACTGGACTTTATGCTCTTTATGCATGGACTGACAGATATGTATAATCCACAGGCACATGTGATGTTAGTTTTTAAGCCCGTTTTGTTAGAATTCGTTTGTGATGACTTACTCGGGGCTGCATTGGTTGTTGGTGGCTGGTGGGAGAATCACAAAGTCCTGTGCACTCTCAGATCCTATTGTGTGGGACTTAGTAATCCATTAATAATTGAGACCCTTTAGAAAAATATCCCTGATACCCCAGAGACTACTGCTCCACCAAAAAGAAAAAGGAACATGGCTATTAAAATCTCAGATGAGGGACTTAAAACATGCAGAGCAAGGGAGGGCACAGTAAAAGGATGAAATGCAGATAGTCTCCGGGTAAGTGATAATTTCTTAAAAGATCAGGGCCCATATTTATACTTTTTGACGCAAAACTGCGCTAATGCAGTTTTGCGTCAAAAAAATTAGCGTCGGCTAACGCCATTCTGAAGCGCCATGCGGGCGCCGTATTTATTGAATGACGTTAGCCGGCGTTAGCCGCCGGCGCCGTCTGGTGTGCGTTAGAAAAAACGACGTACACCAGGCAGCGCCGGCGTAGGGGGATATGGGGCTTGGGCGTCAAGAAATGGGGCAAGTCAGGTTGAGGCAATTTTTTCGCCTCAACCCGATTTGCGCCATTTTTTTTCACTCCCAACCCCAATAGAAATGACTCCTGTCTTAGCAAAGACAGGAGTCATGCCCCCTTGCCCAATGGCCATGCCCAGGGGACTTCTGTCCCCTGGGCATGGTCATTGGGCATAGTGGCATGTAGGGGCTCACAAATCAGGCCACAAAAAAAAACAAAAAAAAACACTTACCTGAACTTACCTTAATGTCCCTGGGATGGGTCCCCCCAGCCTTGGGTGTCCTCCTGGGGTGGGCAAGGGTGACAGGGGGTGTCCCTGGGGGCATGGGAGGGCACCTCTGGGCTCCTTCAGAGCCCATAGGTCCCTTAACGCCTGCCTTTTGCAGGCGCTAAAAAACGGTGCAAAAGCGCCCGTATGTCATTTTTTTTGACCCGCCCACTCCCGGGCGTGAATTTTGCCCGGGAGTATAAATCCGACGCACATGCCTCGGAGTCGATTTTTTAGACGGGAACGCCTACCTTGCATATAATTAACGCAAAGTAGGTGTCCACGCTAAAAAATGACGCTAACTCCATGGACTTTGGCGCTAGACGCGTCTAACGCCAAAGTATAAATATGGAGTTAGTTTTGCGTCGAAATTGCGTCAAAAAAAACAACGCAATTCCGGCGCAAACGGAGTATAAATATGCCCCCAAATGAATTAATTCTGATACTGACTCTGGTGATTTTGCAGCAATTTTAAAAGAGAATTGAGATGACTGAGGGGATAGTATGAAATTCACTGGACCAGATGATGTCTAGATCACTGGTGGTCGAAATTAATTGCAAGTAAATGCCTGAGATTAATCCAAAACCTAAACATATCAATGTGTAACCCATAAAATCAACAGAAAAATTGTTCAATGAGAGTATCTGTGTTAATCTTTCAGAGAGGGTGGGATATTTCAGGTAAGGCTGTGGGCCTTTACCAGGGGTCTGACGCACAGACTGGAGTATCTGATATTCAAAATTCTAATTCTAACCCATCACATAATCCTATATTGGCTAAAGAGCATGACACTATTATCAGCACAACTTAGACCATCTACCACGTACAGGATATTCTGAACCTAGTTTTGCTGAAATATGCCCCTCCTGTGAGAAATAAATTGATTCTTTAATCTTTTTTGATGGATTGAGCAGAAAACAAGCTTTACCAACAGATTTTGGAGACAATATGGGTTTGCATAGTAAAATGGGTCGGAAGAAGTACCAAAGCTGATCCAGGGGACTGTAAAGTGATGAATTTTAGATCCATTATCTTGGTTATGTCAGTCTTATTTAGACTGGGAGCACTGCTGCCCTCAAGCACAAAGATTTCTCCAGTGACATAACACAAAATGGTGAGGGTTCTCTTCAGAAAGTAGTGAGCCTCTGAGGCTTCCATATTTCGCCGATATTCACTAGCCTGGGGCTGAATATGGGGTGCCTGGAAGAGTTGGGCTCCCCTACACCCCTGGATTACTGCTGCATCATTCGGTTATTTCTGCAAACCTGCTGACCTTGTGGGATCACGCTCTATCATGCTACCTGATCTGGAGTGGAACTACAGGAGTATTGCGTCTAATGTCCCTACTAAGAACAGTTTCTCTGTACTGGGAAAATGAATGTGAATGATCGACTAACAGCCAAAGCTACCAGATCTAGGCCAAACTTGCATTTAATGATTGTTGGAACACAGAGGAGTTGCAAACTGCTTTCCACAAGACAGAGTGCAACCCTCAGGAGTACAACTGGAGGAGTACAGGGATTTACAAATAATGTAATAGAGCTAAGGGAGCAAGGGGACACTACTGGGGGAAACAAGGAAATGTTCCTATTGTGTTCACTTTAGAGGAAGTGAAAGCAGCTATTTACTGCAGTCATAGTAGGAAGGCCCTCAGCCCAAATCGGGACTCAGTTGAATCTGGTTTTATAGGCTCCACTCCTGACATGTTCTGAGCGATATTTGTCTTTCTGGGGTCTTTAACACTTGGACAACGTCCTTCATTGCACCAATATATAAGCAAGGAGATCGGGCTGATCGACCTGTTACCAGCCAATCTCACTTCTCGATTCTTTGCTGAAGGAGACAGGTAAAATTGTACTGTCCAGATTACAAAATTAGACTGAAGAACATGAAACATCTTCTGACATATAATATGGCTTCTGAGAGGGGATAGGGACAGTCGAACAGTATGTAAATGCAGTTCTCTTTCGTGGAAAATATACACTAGCAAAGAGAGGACCCATCTATATGTCGTTCATGGACATGTCGAGTGCCTTCAACTGTGTCAGTCACAGCAAACTGTGGTAATTGATAAATGAGATGAAAGTGGAGTCAATGATTAACTTTTTAAAGAGAGATTTACACTGGTGCGAATGCCATGGTGAGGTATGGTATGGTATTATGGAGTAATGTGCACAAAGATATGGGTTTGGCAGATGGGTCAGACAGGGCTGCGGTCTGGCCGCATTCCTCTTTATACTTTACCTCAACAATCTGAGCAAGGTATTGGTTGAACAAAGAAGATAATGCCCCTCAGATTAGGCAATGCCCAGTCCCTGCACTCCAGATGATGCGCTACTCATGACATGCACACCATCGGGTCTGCAAATATTAGTTGATACATTTGTCGATTATATGGCTGATTTGGACGTAAGGCTCAACTGAATCAAAACCTACGCCAAATGTTGACAAACGTATCAGTTCAAAACTGGAAGGGCTAACCTTAATAATATAGATTATTTTTCTTATATTGGCCTTTTATACGACATTTGGGAAACCTAGTCCCAGCTGATCACAGCTAGAAAAAACAACTGCAATGACTAATACCTTTTATACCAAATTGGGGATGAAGGCGTTAAAAGAAATGGGTGTCATGTATAAAGCAAAATGTGTTTCCATGTGTAGATACGGGCAGGTATTTGGGGCTATGCAAACCTGGAAAAGTTGCAGTTAGTTGAAAATGTATGCCCAATAATGTATTTTTCAGTTCCGCAGAGCAACTCCATTTATGTTTGCCACAAGGTTATTGGTTTCCCTTTTTTGGAAGATCATATCAGGGTATGCCCAATTTTGTTATGGCATAGAATTTGGACGCAACGGGAGGCAAAATTGAACAAAAAGATAGTCATTGACTGTTTATCTCTGGAATATGCTGAGAAAAATTCCCTGGTTTGAGTAAATTAAAGATTTCTGTTGCGGATTTGAGGTGGAACTGAAGTTAGGTCACTGAAATTGCTGGAGGGGGAAATGTCTTACGGGAGTGTACAAAAAATTCAGTGCAGAGTTACCAGCATTTTGTGCTGTGTTTACATCACAAAAGTGACGAAAGCCAGCACAAATTGTTTTTTATTATTTAATTTTGAGTGCAAACCTCTTTTGTGCTGGAAATTGCTTAAAATGAACGCAAAGCAGGCCAAAGTACTTAGCGTTAAGGGGGCGTTACATGGGCGTTGCTATGCTTTTTTATGCAAAACCCTATATACCAAAAATCTGAGAGAGGGTTTTGCATCAAAAGTTAATGTCATTTAAAATCAGGCATTAAAAAGGAAAATGTTTCAATTTCTCTTTTCTCTTCCCGTTTTGCATGTGTCCTGCACTGTCCACGTACAGTAGGAAAAGTTTTAAAGCTTGTCTAGGCATAGTATTTTATATTTGAAGGAAACACTTCCAGTACAAACCTTGTGCTAGACTCACTCACACCCTTGCACTATGGCGCAAACGTGTGTGCCTGGCGCAAGGCTGCAAAATTCTGCACTGGCTAGGGAGAGGGAAGGAGGGCTCCATATCTCTGTAGTTATGGTGTTCATCTGCTCCTTCCTTGTTACACAACACGATGCAGCATTTTTGGCTTCTGCGCTGCATTCCATGATATGTAGGTAAATCTAGACCTTTGTGTCTAATATACAACATAGATTAAGTTTAAGACAATTCAGATCTAACATTATCGATTGACTTGTGTCTTTTCCAACAGAAAATGATTGGTCTGTCATACATGACAGGTGCCTATGTGACAGTATTTGTGAACAATGCACTTTGGGGCATATTTTTGAGAGGCTTGCACCAACCTTGCATCACATAGTGTGACGCAAGTGCAACACAAGCACGAAGTCATATTTAAAAAACAATGCATCTCCTAGGCACAGACTATGTGTTGGTTTTTGTTAGAAATGGGGTTTGTGGTTGGCTAGTGTATGCACCTAAGCCAGGCAGAACCCACCCACTCTAGTCAGGGCGAGGGAGTTACACACCCAAGATAACCCATGCTCACCCCCTTGGTAGCTTGGCACAAGCAGTCAGGCCTATCCTAGAGGCAATGTATAAAGTGTTTGCACAACACACATAACGTGTGACGCACTATCGAACCACAAAGGAAACACAACACCAAGTTATATAAAAATAAACTGTATCGTACACAACATCATTAGACCAAACACAACCTGTCAGTAATACCCTTCTACTCAAGCAGTTGTCAGAAAGTTACACCATACTGTTACTCTGCTGAAATCAACAGTAGTCACACATAACACACAGATTACTTATTATTCTGCAACATAAGCATTAGTCAGGAAAACACTACTATAGAAATGCACTTGTCAAAAAGTATCATAAAGGCACATACGGGAACATTAGAAAACTTAGGGCAAGTCATGAAAACATATTAGCCTAGAATGCCCATAAAAGGAACATTAGCAAAGGCCTGGGCAGCAAACATCCCCGTTTAACTGTAACCAAAAGTACCCCTTTTGAATGATAAACGGCACCTTGAGTGACATGGAGTAAAAGGAGGGGGCCTCCGGAGGTCCTCTGCACCAAACGGGGGCCTCTCTGGTGATCGGGAGGAGGGGGGCGGCATTCACACCCTCCGTTTGTATATCTGTGCCCCTCCTGGGGCCTGCACTCAAACCGGGCACCAATAATTTCTGGAGTCTCCTCCCTAGGCCACGGCCAGCCCTCCAAAAGGGGGGAACAGAGGAAAAAGAGGAACTGGGGGCTAAGTGGTGCGGGGGGCCTCCGATGAGACGTTCTTCCTGCCCGCAACCTCCAGAGTGAATAAAGCCTGGTGGGGCAGGGGAACATCAGTCGAGGCTTCCTCCCCACCCAGTGTCACATACTCACCGGGGCCTCAGTGGGGCGGGGGAGCCTCCGATGAGGTCTCCTCACCACCTGTCCAGCCAACACTGACTTGCCTGCACCCGATCTGGTATGCAAGTCAAGGACAGTCCGCCCCGGCCACAGAAGTGACCCGTCAACAGTAGGAGCCAGTTGGTGCCCTGGGGATGCTCCTCGGAGCTTACTTTGCCCTGGAGGCACTGCTAGGGGCGTGCTTGCTCCATATTTTAAATCTTCATGCCCCAGGGGCACCGGGGGCAGTGCATTTCTGACGCGCTCAGACTTTTGAAATGCCCGGGTCGTGGCCGTGATTTTCCGGCTCCAACAAGCGCTTCCAAAGTACTAGGCAAATAAACAGAAAGTGCTCTCAAGGCGCTAGGTCATGAAGAAACGCGCTCTCCAAGCGTTTACAGCCACATCATGAGGCTTCCCATACAGAGCTGTCCTAGCGCTGGGAAGTTCTGAGCTGCAGAGGGCAGGTGCCACAGCACCGAGCCTCTGGGGACACCAATGAGGGAGCGTGGCAGGGCCCAGAAGCAGGCCAGCATAAGGATTGTAGTCAGTGGCAGTTCCTCCAAGTGACCCAGCAGATCACAGGTCAGCACAGCAGCAGCAGTCCAAGGCGGTTCCTAGTGAGGCCCTCCAGCAGCATTCTATGCCCAGTTCCACATATGTTTCTTGTTCCCAAGTGTTCCAAATTGTGGGGGGAAATCCCCTGTACGTAACGTATAATCAGTTGTGCAAAGGTTTAGCAAAGAAGGGGAGAGGAGGTTCCCACCAGTGACAACTGGTTCTAGGAGTGCCTCTTCTCTCCTCCAGCACAGGTTTCAAACACCAGTTGGGGTAAATGAGCCCTTTGTGTAAGGCCAGGGCATAGCCTTTACAGAAGCATGAGTGCCCAGTCTCTTCCTTCTCGCAGCCCAGGAAGACCATTCAAAATGCAGATGCACCTCTGTGACACCTCCACCCTCCCTGTGTACAGGCTGTCTGAAAAGTATGCACAAAGCCCAACTGTCACTCTGCCCAGACGTGGATTGGAGTCAAGCTGCAAAACACCAGAGTCATAAGCACAGAGAAATGCTCACAAGAAGTGGCATTTCTGTAATGATAATAAAAAATCCACCTACACCAGTAAACAGCATATCTCACTGCCATTATAACCATACCAAACATGCCTACGTACCCCCCATAAATTAGACAATACCCCCTAGACATAAGGCAAGGCATTTCCAAAGCTATCCTATGAGGAGGCAGCACTCACAGCAGTGAGAAACCAAATAGGCTGTTTGTTACTACCAGGACAGGCCACACAACCAGGCAATAACCTACCTTCTACATACATAGCACCCTGCCCATAGGGCTAGCTAGGGCCTACCTTAAGGGTGACTTACATGTGGTAAAAAGGGAGTTCTCGGCCTGGCAAGTAATTTAGATGCCAGGTCCCTGTAGCAATAAACTGCAAATGCAGGCCCTTTGCTGGCAGGCCTGAGACAGATTTGAAAGGCTACTTCTGTGGGTGGTGCAAGCAGAGCTGCAGGCCCACTAGTAGCATTTAATTTACAGGCAATGAGTAAATGGATACCACTGTACAAGGGACTTCCAGGTAAATTAAATATGCCAGTTAGGTTTAAGCCAATGATACCAACTTAGAAGGGAGAGCATCTGCACTTTAGCACTGATCAGCAGTGATATGGTGCTCAGAGTCCTAGAGCCAACAGCAAGAGTTCAGAAAAAATAAGAGGAATGAGGCAAAAAGTCTGGGGATGAACCCGCAAAAAGGGTCAGGTCCAACAGTTTTTAAGGTTTGTGTGGGGCAAAAGCTGTGCTCAATTCAGCTGTGTCACAAACTATTTAATATATGCAATGTAGGCATTCCCCCCACAAAATCTGACACAAATGAAATGCAGTGGTATTCATGTGTGTAGAACTGCATCAAGTGGAAGTTCATTGCAAATTTAGAAACGCACTAGAACTGCTGCACATTGTCAAACTAGGCATAGGAAATGATGCCGTGGCTATGGTATAAAATCATCAACCTCACAAAACACTTCGGAAAGATCAACTATGCTATGGAGGTCATTATACTGCAAGTTCGGAGTAGGTAGGAGACCACTACCATCACATAGACAGAGAAGGAGGAAGGAGCATATTTTCTGCTGATGCAAATCCTTTATTGACCTCAGAAAGGAAGGGGTCATACAGTTTTACAGGCTGAAGAGGGATTCCGTAATGGAAATGTTGGAGAGGATAGTGCCAAGTCTCCAGAGAGCAACTGGAAGGACCCATAATGTTCCAAAATTTGTCAGAATGATGTGTGGAGTACACATCTTGGCCTCTGGATCATTTCAAACTACAGCAGCAAGATTGACAGGCATATCACAGGGAGCATTATCCGCCTTTCTCCCATCTGTGTTGGATGCCTTAAATAAACTGACACCACAGTACCTACTCTTTCTTAAATACCCTGAAGTTCCTATGATACCTACACTTTCTTTCACAGTCTCATGAATGGGCAGTTCAAGAATGGCTGTTATGGAATTGGCCTACTCATTGTAAGGAAAGCGGAATTACCAATTCTTTGCATATTTTTAAATGAATGACTGAATGCTCAGCTCTGTGTTTGTATAGTGTGTGATGTGCACCTAGTTGGAGCATGTCACTCAAACATGTAGCCAATGATGTCCCAATGTGTGATTACCTCACATATTTAGAATTTGAAGGTTGAAATAATACATAGTGCTATGTGTTGTGACCTGTCATACTGTCTGAACTGGCAGAATCACAAGTAGTGTAATAGCATTGACAGCAAATGACAAACCATGTTCCCCAAAATTGTATTGAAGCTAAAATTAACAAATCTACCTCTAAAATGTGTGCAATGTGTGTGTGTAATGGTATTTCAAGATGGGATGTATTTTAAATATCTTGACTTCAACATGGAAGCAACATCTTCACATCCAAAGTTTCTGTTTCACACATGGCAGTATATCTACTATATCTACTAACTGATACATTTCTTAGAACCACAAATGTGAAGGGGCCATCAAATAGCAATGACTGCCATGCACTGAAAGTTTTGGATCAAATAATGTAAAAAACATGTACTTGAGGTACTTAATTCACACTAAAAGAGCAAATGGCAGGTACACAATAGGCATTACGACATTCAAAGTCATATAATACACATGCATAATAAGACACTTTGACATCCTTCTTCAAAGTAATAGATCATTACATACGTGCTGCAAGTTGTCTACATTTGCTGCATCTCACTTAATCAAAGCAACTGTCACACATTGCTTATAGAGGCCAATACAGAAGTCATACCCTAGGAACAAACCTAGGTTGCGTAGTGATGAAGGAAAGGTATCACAATGTAATTACCACAAACACACCTACATACTTATAAACAACACAATGGGGTAGGAGCCAAGGCCTATAAGTACAAATTCAACAACATTGAAATCTCACAAACATACATTTTCTGACAGAAGCTTTATTGTACAGGTCTGTTGGACCAAATAAGTCTTTCAACCATAATTAGGTCTGATACAGAGAAGGGCCACATTTCTATTCAATCTGTCGATCTAAGTTCATCCAGAAAACTTGCCATTGTGATTAATCCTAAATGAAATATATATGTCAGATGTCAAACAATGGAGACAGTTAATAATCAACTGGACATGCAAATTCATAACAAACAATGTAAGGGTCTGGCATACCATGTAGGCAAAGATGCACATCATAGTTGAAAATAGGCCAAAATGTTTTGTGAGGGTCAAACTTACTATCACTATTCAGACCCATATTTCTCAATATGGCTGCAAGAGACTCTCATATAAAGTTGGAGACATTGTACACATGTAGACCCCAATTTACAATTAGCACATGCAAATAGACAAATTTGCTTATCTTGCCAATGTTCTGTCTAAACATGTTAACTCTCATGTTGATGTGATGTATTCCTTACATGCTGTAGACGTAATAAAAAAAATCTAACATTTAGCACCAACCATATGTAAAGCAATGTACAACAAAAACTAAAACATATCGGTATCAATTAAAATGAAATGTATTTTATAATGCCTGCATACAAGTGATACATTGGTAGCGACGTTCAATGCACAAAGAATACAAATATTGACTTGTGATTATGTCTATTTTCAGATGACCAGGGATATGTTTTGCAGCCATGGTGATACCTCAATTCAGTAATTTAGAGACAGATGGGCAGAAGAAGTACAGCGCAGGTCTGTCCAAACAGTAGAATGTGGTGGAACTCATGTTTGGGGTACTGAAGTTATGTTTTAGGTGCCACGACATGCCATGTGGTAGACTGCTCTATGGACCTTCCATGGTGTGCAAAAGAACATTAGTTTGTGCAGTTCCAAAGATGATAAGTCATAGAGACAATACTCAAATTATAGTTTCAGGGGGGATGAGTGACAGAGAGAACATGTAAATATTCCCCTATGTTGATCTGTGGAACACCTTTACTGTGTTCCTTGAATTGCTTGTGGCCAATGCAGCCCCCAGCTGAGGGCCCCAAGCTGTGACACTATATTATGGCTACCAACTTCACCCAAGATAAACCCTAACTCGACGGGTCCTAACAGGTCTCTCAGACACCTCAGTACAATTGGAGGGTTTTTGGGACTCTGGCCACAGTATGACCTTTCAATAAGTTGTCCCAGATCATGCTGATGATTGTCTATTTCTATTTACAGTTTTCTGTTTTTCATTTTCAAATTACAGGGAGGTCTTCACCATAATTGGGATGCTGACGTGGGAGGTGGGGGATACTGTTTCTTTTTGTTATTGCCAAAGATGCACTATTACTGCCTATCAATGTGCACACTGTCTCATGTTCTTTGATGCCTGCCTGATGGACTGTTATGTCTACTATATTCCTGTGGTCCAAATGACTGGACATATATCCCCTCCTAACAGAGAACATGCTGGGACTTGAAAACCACCATAAAATACACCAAGTGCTCGCCTACTTAGATAAGTACCACATACAAATCGCCCTCCTCCAGTAAACACATTTAACGAAACTCGCTGAAGATGTTGTGGGTACACGCTGGGTGACAGTTGGATGGGCATCATTCTACTCCTCCTACTCTAGAGGCATTCCCATCACTGTAATTCAGATTGAGATGGACGATCAAGTCAGAGATGTCACATTGCAGGGATACTTGTATGGCACCCTGAACACACTGGTGAACACCTATGGACCTAATACAGATGACTCTGAATTTTACACGCAGTTCTGGAATAAACTACATTCCTTGCCACCAACTGCTATCCTGTAGGGTGGGGACCTAAACACATACCTCGACCTGATACAAGATAGATCAATGTGAGAGGAATGACATGATAGGCACTCAGTCAAGATCCTGCATGAAGGTATAGAGGACTGTGGTCTAGTGGTCCTATGGAGACTGAGAAACCCAGATGGTATTTTCTCAGTACACTCATGGTCCTGACAGGACTACTGGCTGTTGACCCGTGAGGTAAGCACATAGGTAACTGACATACAGCACCTAGATAGAACATTATCTGATCATAAACCGGTCAAGCTCACAGTGTTAATACCCACACACACCCCTACACAATTTACATAGAAATTCAACGCAATGGTGCTTCTAGCTTAGGTTACCAGTACGGCATGAGCTCAGCAATTGAAGAATACTTTGACCACAACATGGGTTCTGCGGAGGTGATGGACACACTCTGGGATGCATTTAAGGTAATGCATAGAGGGGTTTGCATTAGTACACAGACTGGCATTTTGAAAGACATCCGCACACAACTATACAAAATACAAAACACACTATGCACATTAGAATGGGATTACGAAGTTATGTCCAACCCCACTGAGCCTTGCTCAAATAACAGAACACATTACGCAGTACGATATGGAAGAGAGGTAACTGCGTTACCTCTCTAGACAGCAGGTGGCAAGGGCCTAAGGGGAGAGAGGACTTCCTGGCTGCAACTTACCAAATAAATTAAGCTCCAATTGGGCCCACAACCACGTAATCAAAAATCACTGACCCCGGGGACAAGGTCCAATATGGCCACTTTTTCTGCCTTCTACACCCGTTTATATGTCACCCGCAGCTCGGCCGCAGCAACAGAGATAGCTGTGTACTTAGAAGATGTGGCCTTAGTTTGGCTCTCCCCATTCCAGCGGAAATACTTGGCATGACTTATTAGAAAGGGAGAGGAAGACATAAAATAGGCTATGCTCACACTCCCCAATGGTAAAGCACCAGGCCCAAATGGCCTCAAAGGTGAATTTTATAAAGAATTTTTGGGCCTACTAGCTCTACATCTCAATGCGATGTACTTGTAGGTGTACGCTTAACAGGTGCTGCCCCCACACTTCGTGAGGCCCTCATGATTGCATTGCTAAAACCAGACAAACAACCCAAGTACTGTCGCTCATTAATACAGATGCTTAAATACTAGCGGGAATCATGGCTACCAGGCTGCAGCCGTTACCAGTAAATCTGGTCCTACCAGACCAATCAGGTTTTATACCGACCCACTCTATCCCCACACAACTTGCATACTCTCTTCATACTACCACATCAACTTGACCCCAGGGTGGAGGCAGCGGCAGAACTCCTAGATGCCACCAAAGCCTTTGATTTGATTGAGTGTACGTATATGTTCACAATGCTAATCTGAAAGGGAATGTGTGAGACTTTTCTGCGTTGGGTCCCTGTGTTATACACTAACCCAGTGGCCAGAGGTCCTATTAATGGACGCACTTTGAAGATATTGCCCATTTCTACGGGCACACAACAGGGCTACCTCTATCCCCATTTATTTTACCCTTGCTTTTGAACCCCTAGTGTGAGTGCTCTGACAGAGGCATGCAGACTTCGCACTGCGCTTTCGCTTGCAATCGGTTACTGTTTGCTTGTATGTATCTAATATGGTGCTCTATGTTTGTAACCCGACACAGAATCTAACGCCAATCATCTGAGAATACATCCAACTTGAACAGCATTCTGGTCTCGGTATAAACTGGGCAAAATCGGTTATACTCCCACTGACCTTGTCCACACAGCCTCATCCAATGGAATACCCTCTGGAATGAAGCATAGACTCTATCAAATACCTAGGGATCCAGATCCACACAGACTTGGACCTAGTAATCTGTGAAAACTATGGCAGAGGAGTGTCAAAATTGGAAGACCAGGTAGTCAGATGGCCCAGGCTGCCACTGTCTCTAGCCAACAGAGTGGTGACCATGAAAATGATAATACTCCCTCGATTTATTTACCTGTTCACTAACAGTCCCATTGTGCTACCAAAACACTTCTTCTAAACAAATAGATCTCACTTGATAAAACTGGCATGGACAGGTAACAGATCAGGATTAGCTGGGACATAATGACACTTTACTATGCCCAAGGGGGATTTGAAGCACCAGATCTATACCTATATTACTGTGTACCCAGGCCCAATTCACACACTATTGGTATAAGGCTCACACATACATAGCACACTTGGCAGTTAAAGCTAATGATGCACATCCCAATCCACTCAAAGCTATCCTGCCACACAAACGCAAGGATGTAACTAGAACAGAAATCAATACCATTTACTGCACCGTTCACTGCACCACAACAGCTTGGCAGAACCTTGGAACCAGAGCTCATAAATACCCTCTATATGCCCCCACACTGCCCCTGAAATTTCATCCAGCATTATCCGTCACTCATGAAGCTGGTGCGTTTGATCTGCTTAGTAAGGCTGGAATAAAAACGATAGGTGTCATACACCAGTTGGCACTACTGATGTTTGTTAGAAATGGGGTCTCTGGTTGGCAGTCAGTTTGCACTCTGGCAGGGACCCTCCCTCTAGTCCGGGCAATGGAGATACACACTCAGATAACCCCTGCTTACCCCCTTGGTAGCTTGACGCAAGCAGTCAGGCTCATCCTGAAGGCAATGTGTAAAGTATTTGTACCAACACACACAGCAATATAGTAAAAACACTACAAAATGAACACCACACCAGTTTAGAAAAATAGGTTGTATTTATCTAAATCAAACAAGACCAAAACGAAAAAATCAAACACACACAAGTTAAGATATGAATTTTCAAAGTAAAAAGTCTTACTCCATAGAAAACAATGGAAAAAGTGTTGTTACACAAAGAACCTGGTTTGCATCAAAAGTAAGCCACACAGGTGCAAGAGAGCGATGTGCGGATTTCCGGACGGGCACCTCGGATCCGAGCAGGCTTGCTCTGATTTATGACAACCAGCAATGTTGCGTAAGAAATCAGGCCGCACGGTGATGGAAAACCGTGCTGTGTGGGGTTTGTATCGTTATCAGCAGCCGCAAGCAGGTGTTGTGTCGTTGCTCCAGCTGCAATGCATCATTCTCCCAGCCGTGATGTAGGTAAAGCATCAATTTTAGCCGCAAACTGGATAGCACGTCATTTTTCAGCAGCGTTGCAGGGGGTGCATCAAAAGTTTCCCAGCACGGTGTTCTGTGGGTGGATTTCAGTCCTTGTTCTGCAATCTTTACCTCTCAAGGGCCCAGGGACTGGATAGGGCACCACTTGGCATGGCAGGAGTCTCAGCAGAGAGTCCAGGTGATGGCAGAGGAAGTCTTTGATGGCCCTGAGACTACAAAACAGGAGACAACCGCAGTCCAAGCCCTTGGAGATTCTTCTCAAGCAGGAATCTACCACAAAGCCCAGTCTTTGTCCTCTTCCAGGTAGAAGCAGCAGCTGCAGGCCAACCCAGCAAAGCATAGTTAGAGGCAAAGGGGCAGTACTCCTCCAGTTCTTCAGCTCTTCTCCTTGGCAGAGGTTCCTCTTGGTTCCAGAAGTAATCTAAAAATCTGGGGTTTTGAGTCCCTTTCTGCCTTTGCAGTAGGCAAACTTCAAAGGAAAGTCTCTGTTGTTCACAATATCCTGCCTTGCCCAGGCCCCAAACACATACCAGGGGGATGGAGACTGCATTGTGTGAGGGCAGGCACAGCCCATTTAGGTGTAAGTGACCACTACTCCCTTCACTCTAGATCAGATGTCTCACCAGGATATGCAGGCTACACTCCAGCTCCCTTTGTATCACTGTCTAGAGGGAATTCACAACCAGCACAACTGTTAGTCTGATTCGGACAGGGAATACACAAGCAGGTCACATACTGTTTTAAGCAAGAAAATGCCCACTTTCTAAAATTTTCAAACAGACAACTTAAAAGCCAACTTTACTAAAGGATGTATTTTTAAATTGTGAGTTCTGAGACACCACACTCCACATTTCTATCTGCTCTCAAAGGGGAACTGCTCTTAAAAGATATTGAAAGGCAGCACCCATGTTAATGTATGAGAAAAATAGGCCTTGCAACAGTGAAAACCGAATTTGGCAGTATTTCACTGTTAGGACATGTAAAACACACCAGAACATGCCCCACCTTTGACATACACTGCACCCGGCCAATGGGCTACCTTGGGCCTACCTTAGGGATGCCTCAGATGTATGAACAGGTGTGGTTTGGGCCTGGCAAGTGGGTACACTTGCCAGGTCTAATTGGCAGTTTAAAACTGCACACATAGACACTGCAGTGGCAGGTCGGATCCATCTTTACAGGGCTACTCATGTGGGTGGCACAATCAGTGCTGCAGGCCCACTAGTAGCATTTGATTTACAGGCCTTGGGCAACTCTAGTGCACTTTACTAGGGACTTACTGGTAAATCAAATATGCCAATCATGGAAAAGCCAATTAGACATACAATGTACACAGGGAGCACTTGCACTTTAGCACTAGTCAGCAGTGGTAAAGTGCCCAGAGTACCAAAAACAGCAAAAACAGAGTCCAGCACACAGTCAAAACATGGAAAAACAGAGGCAAAAAAGAGACGGGAGGCCACGCCAAGGATGCCAGGTCTAACAATATTCACATACTATGAACTCAGGGCTGCAATGAGGGGGCTGCACCCCTCATTCTCGGTGTTACCACCTGTGCTTGGAACACTCCAAACTCTACTCACTAGCCCTACACACAAAGGCGGTCACTCTGACCGCGGCGGTCGGCGGTCGCCGGCCGCCAAGCGGTTCCCGCCGAAAGACCGCTGCGGCCATTCCGGCTTTCCCGCTGGGCCGGCGGGCGACCGCCAGAAGACCGCCGGCCGGCCCAGCGGGAAAGCCCCTTCAACAATGAAGCCGGCTCCGAATGGAGCCGGCGGAGTTGCAGGGGTGCGACGGGTGCAGTGGCACCTGTCGCGATTTTCACTGTCTGCAAAGCAGACAGTGAAAATCTTTGTGGGGCCCGGTTAGGGGGCCCCTGCACTGCCCATGCCAGTGGCATGGGCAGTGCAGGGGCCCCCAGGGGCCCCACAGCACCCGTTCCCGCCATCCTGGTTCTGGCGGTGGACACCGCCAGAAACAGGCTGGCGGGAAGGGGGTCGGAATCCCCATGGCGGTGCTGCAAGCAGCGCCGCCATGGCGGATTCCCTGGGCCGGCGGGAAACCGGCGGGAAACCGCCGGCTCCCCTTTTCTGACCGCAGCTTTACCGCCGTGGTCAGAATCGCCCAGGAAGCACCGCCAGCCTGTTGGCGGTGCTTCCGCTGCCCTCCGCCATGGCGGTCATGGACCGCCAGGGTCAGAATGACCCCCAAAGTATATACTCAAATTTAAATATTTACAGCAAATATGGTTTACCTAGGGATACACATTGTAATCAATGTGGGGCACCAGAAGATTAACTTAATAAGCTTGGCCTGGCTGTGCTCCCCAGTTCAGCAATATTGGGGGCAAGTGGTGAAGGACCTATAGAATATGATACTGGAACCTGTGGACTGTACCTCCAGATGTGTTTGCTGGGCCTGGTCAAATGACTGCAGTCAGTGATTCGGAATGTGTGGCATTGGCACTGCTCCCAGCTAAAGAAAGAGTGGGCAACCATTCAATCAGTCAATCAATCAGGAATTTGTAACGTGCAATACTCACCCGTGAGGGTCTCAAGGCCCTGAGGAAGGGGGGGGGAGAAGGGGAGGGAGGTGCTGCTACTGCTCAAACAGCCATGTCTTGAGAAGTTTCCTGAAGGTAAGGAGGTCTTTGGTCTTGCGCAGGTGGGTGGGAAGAGGGTTTCACATTTTGGCGGCGAGGTGTGAGAATGATCTACCACTGGTTGTAGTTCTGCAGACGCGTGGGACGGTTGCGAGGGCGATGTCGGTGGAGCGGAGATGCCGGGTCATGGTGTAGAAGGAGAGTCGTCTGTTGAGGCATTCTGGTCCGGTGTTGTGCAGTGATTTGTGAGCATGGGTGAGGAGTTAGAAGGTGAGTCTCTTGTTGACTGGGAGCCAATGCAGGTTTTTCAGGTGGTGTGTGATGTGGCAGTGGTGGGGAATGTCCAGGATGAGGTGTGCAGAGGCGTTCTGGATGTGTTGTCGCCTCTTCTGGAGTTTGGCCATGGTTCCTGCATAGAGGGCATTGCCATAGTCCAGCTTGCTGCTTACGAGGGCTTGGGGTACCATTGGGGTAAACGCTCTGCACGCATGCCCAAACAATGGCTCCTTGATATGATATACTGCAAGGAGCAACTGGAACTCTTTGCAGAGGAGCTGCCAAAACCATTGCACCCAAAATACATTTGGAAGCCACTCACAGCCTATTTACCGACACTACCAGACATGATATTGTGCATGTAACGCCGAAGAGGTGATGCAGATGAGTGGCGTTGGTTCTAGTATGATAGCCCTGCTTTTTGAAAAATTTATTTTATTGAGATATTAAAACAGGAACTAGACGTGAAGCTGATGCAGTACAGTTCAGTCATAGAGCCTCTTGCATTGGTCACACCATAGGAACAGTTAAACACAATATGGCAATGAAGACGACAAGGCAATTTAAGGTAGTACATGTCTATATAACAAACCCCCATCCCTATCCCCCAACAAACGAACATATCTGCCCTACCGTCCACACATCACAATTCTACAATTACCAGTAATAGTTGCGTAGACAAGGCCCCATTGCCAAATTAACAGCAGAGACTGTACTACATGTCTACAGTGGTGGAATCATGAAGGATGGGGGGCAACATCAGGAATAGAAGAACCTACCCAATCTGCCTCCAAACCACATCACAGGATCAGTCAATATTCTCTCCTTGTGTTTCAAAGAGTTCCAGCATGACGTCCCACTCCATAGTTATGGGCTTTTTATAGACCCCTTGGTACTCCTCTCTATGTAGTGATAAACTCTGAGCCCACCCACATCTCCAGACCTCCTCACGACAACCCACCCGTAGCGGATTGGCAGAGGACTCCGAGCGGCACGTAATCTACTGTTTTGCGAGAAGAAGCGCTGGGTCCACAAATCGTGTTTCACTTTTTAACAATATGAGCTTATGGTAGAGTCCCAATAGACAATTTTTTGTTGTGTCCCAATGCGGTCGTTATGTAAGGGATACAAGCAATTCTCTAGTCCCCCCCAGCAAGGGAGCAGTGTGGGACAGGGTCATGGTATGTGCAGTAGATCTGTGCCATCTGTACGACAGCGCAGGCATGAGAAAGGAAATGTAGGGATTATTCTGTGCAATTTCAAAGGCGTTAGGTGTGCCTTATATAGTCATGTGAACTGAATAAACTTAAACATTGTGTTTCATGGTATTAAGCTTGAATATTCCAGCAAGAACTTCCATTCCTTGTCATGGAGTGCACAGTCAAGATTTGTCTCCCACAAGGCTCTCAGCAGTGTAAATGAAACGCGTGAATGGGAACGTCGGCCTCTATAAAGCCATTTGACTAAATGTCTACCAGTCCCCATGTTGTGTTCTGTCTTAACAAACTCATGTGTGGTTGGTTCAGAACCTGCTTTTGACCAATGTGTACGTATATAACATGTAACATGTGAGTGTGTAATAAAAAGAGCAGGCAGCCGATTGAGCTGTGTAAAGTCCTGATGAGATCGTAGTATGCCATCTTCGAAACCTCCATCTCCTCCCACAGAGCCAATCTCGCTGATGTAATCCTGCCGATTGGGGTAGGCATACCACACAAAGACACCTTCGGCACGTAAGGTGTCATGTGTGGTGTGTAGCAGAGCACTCCAGTAGAGGGTTGAGTAGAAGTAGGGGAATTGCAAGAGGATGCATTACCCCTGGCAGCAGCAGGTTATGCAACCGACCCACCTGCAACATAGAGTGTGTACAATCTACCTCCAGCAGACGTATTCCAGCAAGACAATGGGAGGGCCAGTCTAGTTGGGCAGCAAAGTAATAGGATCAAAAGTCCAGGGCTCCCATTCCGCCACTGTCTGGCAAAAGTTGCAACCTTTGGAGGCTAACCCATCTCCTACCGGGTCCCAGATAAGGTCAAGTAGGAAGGGATCCTTTGTGGAATAATTACTGGAAGATTAACAAAATATTAAAGCAATTTAGGAAGCATAACCATTTTTTAAAGCACTACTCGACTTGATACTGATAGGGACGACGTAACCAAGAATCCCACCTTGGCTCATAGTGCTGAGACAGCCTTAAAGAGGTTTCCATCTAGTAGGTGCACAGAGGACCTATAGACCTAAATGCCTAAATAGTGGAATGTGTTTCGGGCAACTGGTATAGTCAGCTCCCCCATGGCGATCATGTCATGGGGTATGGTATCTTGAAAGGAAAAAGCATAGGATTTTGCGTGATTGACTTGGAGGCCAAGCAAGGTCTTGAATGACAGCATGAGAGCTGCAACTGCGCAAGATCCATCCATGTGAAGGCTACGGGTATAGACAAGCATGGCATATGAGTATAAAGAGACTGCATGGATGCAGGCAGGATGCACCAATCCAATGATTCATGCCAAAGTTTCTGTGTTAGAGGCTCCATGGCCAGCACAAATAACAGTGGTGACAATTGGCGCCCCTGATGTGTACCTCTACCTATGGTATATGTCATGGAGATTTGCGCACCCATTTTGGCCCTTGCCATAGTAACAGCATATAGTAGTTTGACCTAATTATTAAAAGCGGGGTTATATTGAAAATCAGCAGAACCAAGAACATATAATCCCGATCTAGGGGACCAAAAGCCTGCTGGAGTTACAGGGACCGACAGCCGGCATCAGGGAAGATATCATGTGCCGTTGCCATTACCTGATAATGGTGTCTGATATTAAAGATCGTGCCCTCAGCATGGGACAAATCCACATTGATCTACATGGCTCATATTCAAAAGCAAGAGAAGTAGACTGTGGGCTAGTTCTTTGCTAAGAATTTTATATTCAGTAGTCAGGAGAGAGATTGGCCAGTATGATGAGAGATCTGCAGGACGCTGGGCAGGCTTAAGCAGGGATGAAACCAGGCTTGAGTAGTGGTTGGAGGTAATGTTCCCACTTCCAGGGATGTCTTGTTTAATTTTTCAAGCTTTTGGACCAGTTGGGAGCAAACGTAGAGTAAACTTCAATGGGGAGGCCGTTTATCCGATGTTTTATTATTACATGTTATCTCCTTTATGGCATTATGCAATTCCCCTGGGGCCAGGGGAGCTTCCAATGTCTATCCCGCTTCTGGTGTGATTTGGGGAAGTCTCAGGTTATTCAAGAAGGTGCCTGTGTCTGAGACTGGTGGGGTGGGATGGGCCTTATAGAGCTAAGTGTAGTAAGAGCCGAAATCTGCATTGATGTCTGCTTAATTAGTGCAGGATCTCTCAGAAGTTGATGTGATGTTCTGGGTTGGGATGGGAGACATTGGGGGACATATTATGAGAACCAACAGTGTTCCTCTAATATCACCTTTAGAGTGTATCTTCTGTATATAGGATTTGTGATCAATGAGTCTCAAACGTTCCAGTAGCTCTGCATGTGCTCTTCTAGTGTCCTGGAGGTCTCCTAACCGTGTTGACTCATGTTCTTGGTGCTCCAACTGTGTTTCCAGGCATTGTAATTCCGGGGGAATGATATGTCTAGCACCTGTAGTAGCAGCTATGGATACCCCTGTATCACTACTTTCAACGACTCCCTTCGACGTGCGGTGTAGAGGCCATCCCTTCATTATCTGCAAAACAGGAGTCTATGGCAGTACAAGGGTTTCTCAAAAAAAGCATCCTCCAGCAGCATGGGTTGCATTCTGGATCCACATCACTTGAACCAAGAACCAGAGTGACTCCAAGGAATTACTGGCTTGCCTCCTGTTTTTCTAAAGTCCCAGGGGCACAAAAGACTTCCAACTCATCACCCACAGCTCCTGGACCACTTTCAACAAGCTCCTGACCACCAAGATGCACCTCTGAGGTCCTGGGCTCATTGGGAGTGGTTTTTAGTCTCCTGAAATCAAGCTTTTGGCTTCTTCGCAACTGTAAATGGGCTCATTCCCTCTGGAACTGTGGCGCTCACCCAAAGAATCAGCATAAGCTGCCTCAAGTTTGTCTCGTTTATTTGTCGGAACAACGAATGCTCCAACCACCCGTGCCTGAACAACGAGGTCAGAACAACGACCTTGTTGTTACCACTAATGCCTTTACCACAAATGCCTTAACAACGATTTTTCGTTGTAATGGCGTTCCTGGTAAAGGCATTAGTGAACGGCATGCATGGTTCCAGCATGACTCCCCCACCTCTAAAAATTACTGTGACCCACCCTAAAACCACCCCAACCCCCACCCCCAAAATTAGCGCAACCCCAGCCCCCTCCCCTAAAACCTAAAGCACCCCACCCCTAAAACCTAAATCCTGACCTCCCTCCCCACCCCTAAACCTTAATCACCCCGAGCCCCCACCCCACCCCCAAAAACAAAAAATACCCCAACTCCCCACTCCGCCCCTAAAACCTAAGGCACCCCAACCCCCACCCCACCCCTAAAACCTAAACCCTGACTCCCCTCCCCAGCCCATAAACCTTAATCACCCCGAGCCCCCACCCAGCCACTAAAACTAAAAATACCCCGACTCCCAACCCCGCCCCTAAAACAAAAAATCCCCAACACCCCTGCCCTTAAAACAGCCCCAGTCCCAGCCCAAATTACCTCCTCCTTGAGCGCGTCGTCCTCCTTAGCCGACTCTCTTCTTCTGTGTCTTAACCACGCATGTATGTGGTTCAGCACATGTGTGGTTAAGGCCCTGAACAAGGAAGTCGTGGAAAACGAAAGCATTGTTCCGCTTTCGTTTTCCACTTTTTCGTTGTTCAGGACTCGTTGTTCGGGATGCTTCCCGTTTGTCTCTTCACGCAGCAAGAACCACCACTCGCAACACTTCTGGACCGGTGGATATTCTGCCAGGAAGAAGGACTCCTGTGCTGCTATAAGAACTGCTACTCTGCTGGACTGCGCTCTGGAAGAACTGCTTTCTTACTGTGCTGATCTGCTGCCCTCCTTGCCTGAGTGAGAAGGATTGGATCCACATCACTTGCACCAAGAACCAGAATAACTCCAAGTGATTACTGGCTTGCCTCCTGTTTTTTTAAAGTCTCAGGGACACCAAACAATTCCAATTCATCACCCTCAGCTCCTGGAGCACTTTCAACAAGCTTCTGACCCTCAAGAGGCACCTCTCAGGTCCTGGGACCATGGAAGTGTTTTTTAGGCTCCTGAAATCAAGCTTTTGGGTTCTTTGCAACTGTAAATGGGCTCATTCCCTCTGGAACGGTGGCGCTCACCCAAAAAATCAGCACAAGCTGCCACAAGTTTGTCTCTTCACACAGCAAGAGCCACCACTCGTAACACTTCTAGACCTGTGAATATTATGCCAGGAAGAAGGACTGCTGTGCCGCTATTAGGACTGCTACTCTGCTGGACTGCTGCTCTCGAAGAATTCCTTTCTTGCTGTTCTGACCTGTTGCCCTCCTTGCCTGAGTGAATAGGACTGGACCCACGTCACTTGAACCAAGAACCAGAGTGACTCCAAGGGATTGCTGGCTTGCCTCTTGTTTTTCTAAAGTCTCAAGGACACAAATGACTTCCAACTCATCACCCACAGCTCCTGGACTACTTTCAACAAGCTCTTGACCCCCAAGAGGTGCCTCTCAGGTCCTGGGACCATGGAGTTGTTTTTTGGGCTCCTGAAATCAAGTTTTTGGGCTCTTCATGACTGTATACAGGCCCATTCTCTCTTGAACTGTGGCACTTGCCTGAAGAATCAGCACGAGCTGCCACAAGTTTGCCTCTTCACACAGTAAGAACCACCACTCGTAACACTTCTGGACCTGTGGATATTCTGCCAGGAAGAAGGACTGCTGTGCTGCTATAAGGACTGTTACTCTGCTGGACTGCTGCTCTGAAAGAACTGCTTTCATGCTGTGCTGACCTGGTGCTCTCCTTGCCTGTGTGAGAAGGACTGCACCAACACCACTTGAACCCAGAACAAGAGTGGCACCAAGGACTTGCTGGTTTGCCTCCTGTTCTTCTGAGGTCTCAGGAACACAAACACCTTCCAACTCATCACCCACAGCTCCTGGTCCCGCCTTCAACAAGCTCCTGGCCCCTAAGAGGTGCTTCCCAGGTTCTGGGCCCCTGGAAATGGTTTTTGGACTCCTCGTGACTGCAAATAGACCCATTCCCTCCGGAACTGTGGCGCTCGTCCAAAGAATGAGTGCAAGGTGCCACAAGTTTGCCTCTTCACACAGCAAGAACCACCACTCACAACCACGGCAGTCCAGTCCTCCCATCCATGACACCTGGTCGACTCATCACACCCTGGACCACCACCATCAATGCTGTCCTTGCTGACAGATAACTTCTTCCCAGTGAATGGGACTCTTGGACCAATTCTTGAGGAAGTGAAACTTCAGTGGGACTCAACCTGTATCCGATCCACACGCCATTGTGGTCATCCTGAACATTTGTATTTAACACCCTTTAGCGCAACCAGATAACTCCATTGGCGCTTTATGCACTACATTTCAATTAATTCTTTAAAAAAATCATATCTCAACTTCTACTTATTGTTTTTTGTCATTTTGGTCTTGTTTAGTTCATAAAAATATAGGCCCTCATTTAAGAAGAATGGTGCTGCACCCACTGTATCACCACTTTTCTTGCACACCATAGTGCCTTCCCAACACCACCATATGTGCGCTGTATCTAAGATACAGTGCACCATGGTGGTAGTTAGGGGAACTAGCGTCAATATTTTTGACACTAGTTCAGAGCTTTGCAGGATTAGCGTAAAAAATGTTGACGCTAATCCTGCAAAGCCCTTTTTGGCCCACTGAAAACAATGGCATGCTTCCTTTTAATGACTGATTTGAGCAGGCATTGAAAATGCAGGAATAAATGACAAAAATAAATCTTTTAGATTTTTTTGCGTAATTTCTTTGGTCCACCTAATGGAGGAACACCCCCTTTGCATACATTATGGCTGGTGCAGGCATAATGTAATGCAAAGGGTTACAAAGTAGCGCTATGCACTTTGTAAATTTGGCGTGGTAATTTTGGCCCCATTGGGCCACATTCGCATAAAAAAATGACTCTAATGTGGAGCAAGGAGGTGCTAGGGGCTCATAAATTAGCCACATAATCTATTTTCCTGACCTGGTGTGGAATCTTTTTGTGGTGTTTTCACTATGTTACTGTTTTAAGTGTTGCACCAATACTTTGCACATTGACTTTTAAGTTAAGCCTGCCTGCTCTGGGCCAAGCTACCAGAAGATGAGCACAGGTTAATTTATGGTGTTTACTTGGCTTACCCTGGCTAGGACTGTGGTTCCTGCTTGGACAGGGTGACTACCTCTGCCAACCAGATACCCAATTTCTAACACTCTTGAATACAGCACATGTGAATATAGCCCATGCAAGTCAAACAGCAAATGTAAAGTTGGTTATTTAAACACAGAATGGGCAAATTATAACCAATTAATTTCCCATAGCAGGAAACTCCCTTATGCTAATCTAAAATTTAATGCAAAGTCAAGAAATTCATAATCAGCAGGTGTCAGCAAATATAATATCTCACATAGACCCAAAGGAAGGTTGCAATCAGGAAAAAAGAAGAAAAGTACTCATATGAGAGCAAGAATAAATGGAACATTGGTCTCAAGTGTGGCAAAGGGAATATCTGGCTGCAAGGGTGGACAGAATAATGTCCAACTGTCTAACACCAAATGTATAGAATTAAATCATTAAACTCAGAAGAAATATACCACTCCATTTTCCACAAGAGAAGAACCAATCAAAATTAGGTTCACGATATGCATGGTGTCTACCCACTTGGCAAAATGGCAAATGTTTCATCACTGTGGCCTTCATAGATATCTCAAGAGGGAGCGTTTTTCTTCTCTGTTTCCCTTCTTAAGCAGGTGCTCAGAATCACCATCCAGCTTTTTAAACTGCAACACCAATGACCTTCATACAGAGTTCTAACAATCATAATACAATTAACAGCCTTTCCTTCCTAAAGTGTTTAAAAGAACTATGTTCTGTAAAGCTGTTATCAATTTTGGTATAGGCTCTATATCTGGCTTCTCCAATGAGTAGCTCGTAAGCTCTTGAGCACCCTGTAATTTGCTCTCCTGAGTGCACCCATTCTACTAAATTACTTGCTTGTCTGAATTAATATCTGTATATAATTTATATAAAAATATAATTTGAAAAGAGTGTATTTAAGCTTAAAGCTGACATTTGAGTGATATGAGAGACGTATTTTCTAATATTATTGCCTTGGTGCTGGGGCATTGCATCTATGACTTCTGTATCACCCATGTAAAGAAATTCAAAAGTGACAAATAATTTTTTACGCTACTGCTGACAGCTCTGCCTGATGCCCTGAGGTGATCACTGGCACTAATCTTGCTTAGGGTGGCCAATGATATAATTTTGACTGATATGGTGACTATGACAACAGTACAAAACTGATAATATTGGTAGGCCAGATGATTTCCACTGATTAAGTAGCTCTTCCCAAAGAAAAGGTTGGAGACTCCCTGCTCTATGTATTTTCCTAATGAGCAGCTACCTATATATTCTACTGTTTTTGCATTTCCTAAATTAATCTCTGCAAGTCAGTGACTGGGAACCTTCAATAGTCGAACTGAAAGGCCTATGGGGTCTTTTTACAATAGGATTTTGGTTTAAAAAAAATCTTCATTTTATTATTATTTCAGAGGAGAAACGTCTTACTTTACAAGGCAATGAAAATTTCCCAATATGTTATTGTATGGATGAAAACTGTCTTTGGGCTTTCCGTATATGGTTCAGATTTCCCGAGATCATGCTTATTTGGAACAAACACAGATCTTTGATTCTCTGATTCCTATATGGGTGAATCTTGAGGGGTTAACAAAATATGAATGTTTTCAATCACTGTCACTTCTTCCTTCATAGTATTAGAAGCTAATGGTTGATTAATTTGCTGCGTATGTATTACCATGATGCTTCAAGGAGATCTTGAAATGTTTTCTTCATCAGCATCATGTGGCAAGCAAATTTGAAGTATGTAGAGTGGCCATGGAATCATCGGTATTACTTATAAGAGAACCCTCAACATCAGGCAAGTCACCCAGGGCCTGGATCAGTTTAGCTAAAAGAGATTCATTACCAAGGCAACACTGTCATTATCATAGATTACACTTAGGTCTAAAGAATTGATGAAAACGTGCAGGGGGCTCAGTAAGGACTCCCTGCTGATCTGCTGCCAGATTATGAAAACAAGACACCTCTAATTAACCTAGACACATTTCCACAAGTATAACGTTATCTAAAAAGATTTCTCAAAAAGCCTTTATAGAATTGACCAAAGCAGACTTCTGTGTAAGAGGGGCAGCAGCATGTTTATGTAGGCTCACTGCAGAATAATCATTGTCAGGAGAAATCCTACTGAAATTTCCCAAGAGTAAATTGTTTTTGTTCTCCAATGTTTTTATCAGGTGATGGCTTTAGCAAACACACTGGGAAAAGTCATCACCCAACAACCTTGCCAAACGGCCTTACACCCTTACAAAGTGCACTTATGCCCCAAAGTGATGTCCGGGGATAGTATTCCATTCATGCCAATAGACCCCGTGTGATCTTTTAGGCTGAAAATGCTATATTTTGGCTGTTTCCCATCTGACATTGCCTCTGCTTCAATAAGAGTCAACAGAGGTAATACATTCTCCAGGTTATTTTTTTTTTATTTCCCACTTCCCACTTCTAAAATGTTGACATGCATGGTATTCCTATGCTGTGATGGGTGGTGGGCATTTCAGATAAAGCACATCCTCTTGCCAGTCCTTGCTGCACATTGGATCCAAGCCCTAATGGGCCCTTGGTCTATGGCAGAGTAGGACATCATAGAGCGCATAAATTGGCAGAAAGTCAAATGCCAAACTTAACTCATCCATTCATAAATATTCTTAGTTTGTACACAGATCAAAAGTTAAACTGGGGAGAAATGAAAACATCCAACAAAATAAGCCAAGAAATATATGAGGTTCAGTTTCAACCCACAAAATGTTATTTTGATTTCACAACACCTAAAACACATGCCATTAAATATAACTCCTATTTAAATTAATAAATACTATGATAATCATAGTTGCATCATTAATGTTGTTAATCGTAGTGTGGTACGTGGTATGACTTCAAACAATTTTAAACATTTATAAATGCACCTTTTACATTAACAGTAAGATTGGAAGCATTTGTACGGTTAGAGGGGATTCAAAAAAGTTGATTTTAGAATCAAAGGTCCTTTAAATATTTTAAGTGGCACTATAGAACATGTGAAGAGATCACTTTCTTTGGGTAAAGTTGTGTGTTTTTAAATGTACCTCAATACAGCACCCATGATCCGTCGTTTTGACAACTAGACTGCAGACTAAGGTCCTCAATATGACATTAGCGGTAAATCCCACTTATTGCCATGCTAACTGCCGCCAACAGACCACCACCACGGTGGATATCCGTTCACCATATTATGACACACACATACCAATTTGTCACTATTCAGCCACAGACACAAGTCCGCCACACCAAAGGTCAGTGATAAACTGGTGGTATCAAAACCCACACTGTTACGCCAACAGAACAACGCCCATCACATTATGACCCACGAATCACCACAGTGGACATTCAATGGCGGTAAACCATTGGCGGTACATACCGCTGCGCTCAAAATACACACACACATCCAAAACAGCACTATATTGGACAATTCAAACTACACACACCTGATACCCATACACACCACACCCACACATGCACACCACTATAAAACACACACCCACACTACCCACAACCCTTTCCACTACAAACAATTGCCACGGGATAGAGACCACGACCACAGACCACGACCACAGACAAGCCCAGAGCCACACACCACCATCACCCATACACCACCCACGCACCTCACAACACACACCCCAACACATCACCCTACACACCCTCACACACACTACTCACACAACACCCATGGCACCACAATGACACCCCAGATTCTCTGAAGAGGAGCTAAGGGTCATGGTGGAGGAAATCATCCTGGTAGAGCCTCAGCTATTTGGAGCACAGGTGCAGCAGATATCCATTGCTAGGAAGATGGAGCTATGACAGAGGATCGTGGACAGGGTCAACACCGGGGGACAGCACCCAAGAACAAAGGATGACGTCAGGAAGAGGTGGAACGACCTACGCGGGAAGGTACGTTCCATTGTAGCAAGACACCAACTCGCTGTAGAAGACTGGCAGTGGACTGCCACCTCCTCCCCCACAACTAACAACATGGGAGGAGCAAGTCTTGGCAATCATGCATCCTGATGGCCAGACAGGAGTAGGAGGAGGGCAGGACTCTGGTAAGTCTACTATATACCTGCATGCCATCACATTTCCCCATCCTCACCCTCACTCCCATCACTCCACTCCATCCTACACACCCCACCATCACAACTCACTCATCCCAATGCCAAGCCCTGCATGCCATACCAGTGCATGGACACCACTCACAGACCTGCATGGACACCTATCACTAAAGCATGCACACTAGAGAGAACTAATTCGAACAAAGAGGGCAACCCACCCATCCACAATATGTCACACAGAAACAATAACACTGCATTTACATCCCCACAGGTATCCCAGCCAATGTCAGCGGAGAAGAGGTGCCAGCACTATCCAGTCCACAGTGGCCCACAGTGATGACAGTGACTCTGCTCGCCTGGATCTGGATGACCAACCTGGCCAAACAGGGACCTCTGGACAGTCGGTTACCCAGGCACAATCCCACACCACCACAGAGCCTTCCCCCTTCAGGAAACACCAATACAGGACCCATCCAGCACACCCATACCTTTGTCACCAGGACACGTCAATCAGCAGTGTGTCCACAACTACAGGGACCCCAGGGCACACCTCATACCCAAGACAATCAGGGATCTGGGGTCAGTGGCAGTGGGCACACGGTTCAGGGGACAGAGGCACAGGACAACCGGGAAGCTGGGAGGACTGCTGTGCACCAGGGAGAGGACAGGCCCAGGGAACCGACTTTCCAGGAGGCCCTCACTTAGATCCTGGGAGCATACCAACATTCCCAGGATACGCTGGTCCAAATCCTGGACAACGTGCAGGAGAACATGTTGCTGCAGGAGGGACAGTACCAGGGGATCAGGGAGGACTTTTGAATGCCATTACCACCACCCTGGTCTCCATTGCAGGGGTGCTGGCAGACATGTGCTACAAATAGACTGGAACAATATCCTGGACTTTCCTCCATCATCACCTCAGCCCATTGCACATCCCCCTTTTCTTCTTAGCACTGCAATAGACACACTTTGACAAAATACAAGTATGGAGTATGTCAAATGATTTAAGTATGTATTCGTTTAACAAGGTTTAAACATTGCAATTCAACTATACAGTAATGTTCACATAGGAAAGACCTGTAGTTGGCTGCAGTGAACACACCAGGAGTGATAGTGGGGCACCAACATCTGCAAAAAGAGTTGCCAAAGGGTATAGTGAGTGGGCATAGAAGGGGGATTCACAGCCTGCCAGTGACAATGTGAAACAAAAAAATGACAATGAAATGTGAAGTTACACTGTCTTACCTGTGTTTCATTGGAAGTATTGTCTAATCACAGCAGTTCTGTTGTCCTCATCATCATCCACTGCCTCCTGATCTTCACTGTCCACAGGGTCCACTGCTGCCACACGTCCATCTCCAGCCTCCTCCTCCTGCAAAAAAGGCACATGGCGTCTCAAGGCAAGGTTACGCAACATGCAACATGCCACGATTATCTGGCAGACCTTCTTGGGTGAGTAGCACAGGGATCCACCTGTCAGATGGAGGCACCGAAACCTGGCCTTCAGGAGACCAAAGGTACGTTCAATGATCCTTCTTGTTCGCCCATGTGCCTCATTGTAACGTTCCTCTGCCCTTGGCCTGGGATTCCTCACAGGGGTCAGCAGCCATGATAGGTTGGGGTAACCAGAGCCACCTACAAATATTGAGAGACAACATTTAGCTACACACCATCCCTTGTGGCCCACACCATATCCATACACCAACATCCACTGGGTGGGAACCAGGGCTCACCTATTAGCCACACCCTGTGCCTCTGGAGTTGGGCCATCACCTTTGGGATGCAGCTATTCCTCAGCATAAAGGCATCATGCACCGACCCAGGATACTTAGCATTAACATGGGAGAGGTACTGGTCCGCCAGGCACACCATCTGGACATTCAGGAAATGAAAACTCTTTCAATTACTGAATACCTGTTCATTTTGTCGGGAGGGGGGAACAAATGCAATATGTGTTCCACAAATTTCCCCAATTATGTTGGGGATATGTCCCATTGCATAGAAGTCAGCCTTCACTGTGGCCAAATCCTCCACCTGGGGGAAAACAATGTAGCTGCACATGTGTTTAATCAGGGCAGACAACACTCTGGTCAGCACATTTGAGAACATTGCCTGTGACATTCCTGCTGCCAAGCCCACTGTCACTTGGAAAGAACCAGTTGCCAAGAAATGGAGCACAGATAGGACGTGCACAAGAGGGGGGGTTCCAGTGGGGTGACAGATAGCAGATATCAGGTCAGGCTCCAGTTGGGCACACAGCTCCATGATTTTGGCCCTGTCATGTCTGTAGGTGATGATAATGTGTCTGTCCTCCATTGTCGCCAAGTCTACCAGGGGTCTGTACACGGGGGTATGTCTCCCTCTCCTATTCATCCCCAGTGGTTGCAATCTTTGGGGCAATAGAGTGAGGAGCCGGTCATAAACTGTACATTGTAGCCACAACAGTACAATGCATGATGTGAAATTGAGATGTATAAGTGACATTTGTCATGTATGTACAATTGTGAACTGTGACACAGTTTTAATCCAGGGCCTGCCCCACCCCTGAAATGGCATCCACCTGTCCTGTGTGGAGGGACAGTGTGGAAGTGAGGTAATTCTGCTTACATTGTGCGCCGTTGCTGGAGGCCGTCGGGAACCGCCATGCAATACCTCATTGGATAATATTGGCCCCTATGGGTTACAGTGGCCAATGGTGATGGAGGGCATTCACACTGGCTTGGTGGCCCAACAGAGATCAATCCAGGCTCTGGCCCCCTCTCTGATGGCGGCTATTGTCCCTGTTTCCACCCTCCTCCCCTCCAACTTCCTCTACCCAATCCCATTCCCCTCAACCCCAACCTAGCCCAAGCACATAAGGAGACCAGCATGCACACAGGACAACAAGAGTTGCACAGGCAAACACAAGCACCACACTTTATCCCACAGGCACTCACACAAACACCATCCAAATGCAGAGATATCAACATCCACTACCTCCACTGTGTCCTCCACCTCCGTCCCAGTTGCCTCTTCACTCACACCTGCCTGCACTACATCCTCATCCACTACCGCCAGCACCAGCATACCTATCACAACACACACCTCACTGGCAGACACCATCCCAACAGCCATGCACACTTTGCCTGTGTCCTCTCCTACTGTGTCTGTTGCCCCCCTCCAAAGGTACACAAACGCAAGCACTCAGACACCCAACCTCTGACCTGTTTCAGGTCCTGAGCTCGCCCCCCACGACCGCAGCACCAACCTGCTGCCTTCTGCCTCTGTCCCACGAGCACGCTGCCGTTTGCGTGTTCGAGGCCCTCCTCCACCCGCAGGCATCCTCCTGCGCCTCATCCCTGGTGGCTAGTGGGCTCACTTGACCCGTGTGCCGCTTCCGCCGTCCTGCAAGTGTTTTTTTGGCTTTTTCGTTTTTTCAGCGCCTCGCCGCTGGCGCTTCTGCCCCCTTTGTGCCCCCCTGATTGCTGTCTCCCCGATCGTGTATTGTTCCAGTATTGTATTTCTGATTGTATTTTCTTATTGTATCTGCTTGTAGTTTTGCTCGTTTTCAGTGTTTTTTGCCCCTTGTGCGCTCCCCGTTCCCTGCCGCAGCCTCCCTGCGGCCCGCCCCCCTCGCGCCCCCATTTGCCGCTCCCTCCCGCCTCCCGCCCCCCAGCTGCTCCTCCCTCCCCCCTCCCTTCTTATTGGCTGGCGCTGCGCGTCGTGAGTGAGCGACCTCTGACCTGTTTCAGGTCCTGAGCTCGCCCCCCACGACCGCAGCACCAACCTGCTGCCTTCTGCCTCTGTCCCACGAGCACGCTGCCGTTTGCGTGTTCGAGGCCCTCCTCCACCCGCAGGCATCCTCCTGCGCCTCATCCCTGGTGGCTAGTGGGCTCACTTGACCCGTGTGCCGCTTCCGCCGTCCTGTAAGTGTTTTTTTGGCTTTTTCGTTTTTTCAGCGCCTCGCCGCCGGCGCTTCTGCCCCCTTTGTGCCCCCCTGATTGCTGTCTCCCCGATCGTGTATTGTGCCAGTATTGTATTTCTGATTGTATTTCTGATTGTATTTTCTTATTGTATCTGCTTGTAGTTTTGCTCGTTTTCAGTGTTTTTTGCCCCTTGTGTGCTCCCCGTTCCCTGCCGCTGCCTCCCTGCGGCCCCGCCCCCCTCGCGCCCCCATTTGCCGCTCCCTCCCGCCTCCCGCCTCCCAGCTGCTCCTCCCTCCCCCCTCCCTTCTTAATGGCTGGCGCTGCGCGTCCACGCAGCGGGCGCGCCGCTGGCGTGCCGGAGGCGCGCCTGAGGCAAGCCCGTCTGCGCCCATCCGCGCATGGACCGCGCCCAGCGCCACACCCCCTGGCCTTCACGCCCCCCGCATCCGCTACTCGATCAACGAACTCCGCGCCTTCAACCCCGGCCCCTCCACTGAATGCTGCCGGGCGTCCCCGAAGCACACTAAAGGACCTTTTTCCTGCCGTACCTGCAACTTCTCCTGCATCAGAACGACCAATCCAACTACTGAAACATTCAACCCCAACCACCTGAACTGCATCGTCATCAACACCCGCTCCGCACGAAAACACGCCATCGAGCTCTGGGATTTGCTCGACACCACTGCTCCTGACGTGGCTTTCCTGACCGAAACCTGGTGGAACGACTCCTCGTCTCCGGACATGGCCATCGCCATACCGGACGGCTACAAAATCACCAGAAGAGATCGAACCAACGGAATCGGCGGCGGAATAGCCCTCGCTCACAAAGCTACCCTCAAAATCCACACCCACTCGGACGACACCCTCAGGACAGCCGAACACCTCCACTTCCAGATCCACACGGACCCCAACACGACCCTCTGAGGAACCCTCATATACCGCCCTCCAGGACCAAGAGCCCCCTTCAGCGACACCATTGCCGACCTCGCAAGCACCCACGCCCTCGCTTCCCCGGATTACATCCTCCTGGGTGATCTGAACTACCATCTGGAAAACGCCAACGACGTCAACACCGCATCACTGACCTCCAACGTCCTCAACCTCGGACTCCGCCAGCTAGTCAACACGCCCACCCACATCGCCGGACACACCCTCGACCCCCTCTTCACCTCAAGCAACCACATTTCCTTCAGCCACACCTCCGAACTCCACTTGACCGACCATCACTGCGTCCATTTCACCTATAAGAAAACCACAGAGCAACACCGCATTCAGCTACCTCCCCACCGCCGCTGGGGCAAAGTCACCCAAGACCAACTGACCAGCACCCTCATCAACAACCTTCCACCCGACGCAACCGACCCGAGCACAGCCGCCATCAACCTCCATCAATGGATCCTCGACTGCGCCAACACCCTTGCCCCACTCAAGAAACCCACTGCCATCCAAGGAAAGAAAAAAACTGCCTGGTTCACAGACGATCTAACCACCTCCAAAAGCATCTGCCAGAAGCTCAAAAAGAAATGGATCCAAGAACGCACACCCGACAACCTCGCCGCCCTCAAAAACGCCAACCGCGAACACCACCAAAGGATCCGCATCGCCAAGCGCGCCCACTTCACCGAACGCATCAACAACAACGCCCACGACTGCAAAGAACTCTTCGGCATCGTGAAGGAACTCTCCAACCCAAAAGCCAACTCCAACGACATCCCGCCCTCCCAGAAACTCTGCGACGACCTCTCCACCTTCTTCCACCAGAAAATCGCTACCATCCACGACAGCTTCAACACCGGTCCACCGCCAGACCCCACCCCCTACGTCTCCTCCCGCGACTGCCGCCTCACCGCCTGGACCCACGTGGACGAGGCAGAAACCATAACAACCATGAACACCATCCACTCAGGCTCCCCCACGGACCCCTGCCCCCATCATGTTTTCAACTCAGCCAACGCCACCATCGCCCCCGAACTCCGCAAGATCATCAACCTCTCCTTCACTTCTGCCACCTTCCCGGACAGCTGGAAACACGCAGAAATCCAACCCCTCCTCAAAAAACCCAAGGCCGACCCCAACGATCTCAAAAACTTCCACCCGATCTCTCTCCTCCCTTTTCCAGCGAAAGTCATCGAGAAGATCGTCAACACTCAGCTCACCCACTTCCTCGAAGACAATTCCATCCTGGACCCCTCACAATCCGGATTCAGACGAAACCACAGCACTGAGACTGCTCTCCTCGCCGCCACAGATGACATCAGACACCAAATGGACAACGGCGAAACCTCAGCCCTCATCCTCCTCGACCTATCAGCCGCCTTTGACACCGTCTGCCACCGCACCCTACTGACCCGCCTCCAGGAAGCCGGCATCCAAGATAAAGCCCTCCACTGGATCTCATCCTTCCTCTCCGACAGAACGCAGAGAGTCCGTCTCTCCCCTTTCCGCTCCAAAGCCACCAACCTCATCTGCGGCGTCCCCCAAGGATCCTCCCTCAGCCCTACGCTGTTCAACGTCTACATGGCCCCCCTCGCTCAACTGGCCCACCAACATCATCTCAGCATCATCTCCTACGCCGACGACACCCAGCTCGTCCTCTCCCTGACCAAAGACCCGCTCACCGCCAAAACAAACCTCCACGAGGGACTAAAATCCATCGCCGATTGGATGAACAACAGTCGCCTGAAACTCAACTCCGACAAGACGGAAGTCCTCATCCTCGGCCCACTCCCTCGGCCTGGAACGACTCCTGGTGGCCCTCCGTCCTCGGACCCCCGCCCACCCCTGCCAGCCACACAAGAAACCTCGGCTTCATCCTGGACTCCGCCCTCACCATGTCCAAACAGGTCAGCGCCGTCTCCTCCTCCTGTTTCAACACCCTTCGAATGCTCCGCAGAATCTTCAAGTGGATTCCATCAGAAACCAGAAAGACGGTGACCCAGGCCCTCGTCAGCAGCAGACTTGACTACGGCAACGCACTCTACACACCCAACCAAAGACATCAAACGACTCCAACGTATCCAAAATGCCTCCGCCCGACTGATCCTCGACATACCCCGCCGAAGTCACATCTCCCCTCACCTAAAGGAACTCCACTGGCTCCCAGTAGACAAGAGGATCACCTTTAAACTCCTGACCCACGCTCACAAGGCACTTCACAACACCGGACCCTCCTACCTCAACACCAGACTTAACTTCTACACTCCAACACGTCAACTCCGATCCGCCAACCTCGCCCTCGCCATCGTACCCCGAATCCAGCGCAAGACATCCGGCGGCAGATCCTTCTCCTTACTCGCCGCCAAGACCTGGAACTCTCTCCCCACATCTCTTCGCCAGACCCAGGACCTCCTCGCATTCAGAAGGCTCCTCAAGACCTGGCTCTTCGACCGCTAAATCAGCAGTGCTCCCCCCCCCATCCCCCCCCCCCCCAGCGCCTCGAAACCCTGACGGGTACATAGCGCGCTTTATAAATACTATGATTGATTGATTGATTGATTGAACAGCTATCCACCTCACAACAGCATCCAGCCCATGCACCTGCACCCAAACACAGCAGACACTTCCTACAGCCACTCCCTCTTCCTCTACTCCCAAACCTTCTCCATCCTCCCTCCCCAATGACCCTAAGAAGTTTTTCCTTTCCACCATTGACCTCTTCCCTACCCCTCCCCGGTCCTTCACGTCTGGCCAGGGTGGGTAAAACCCAGGCAAGCACCTCAGCCACCCAGTCCACAAGACCAGTAGTGTCCACAGCAACTCGTGGTGGGAAAGGATCCAGGGCACCAGGCAGCCTCACGGAAAGGGTGCCTGCCCCAAAAGCTGTCCGGAAAGGCAAGGAGCCATCCCCAGCTGCTGCCAGGAAGGGAAAGGGGCCTGCACCACCTGCTGCCCTGAAGAGCAAGGAGCCATCCCCAGCTGCTGCCAGGAAGGGAAAGGGGCCTGCACCAGCTGCTGCCCTGAAAAGCAAGGAGCCATCCCCAGCTGCTGACAGGAAGGGCAAAGGGCCTGCACCAGCAGGCAGGAAGGACAAGGGGCCTGGTGCTGGGACTCAGTCGGAGTCCCCACCACCATCAAAGGCTGCAGGGGATGGGCAGCTGCTTCCCCCCACCACCACCACCAGCAGCAGCACCACCACTGAGCAACCGTCCGAGGCTGCAGGGGATCGGCAGGTGCTTCACCCCACCAGCAGCAGCACCAGTGGGCAGCCATCTGAGGCTGCAGGGGATGGGCAGGTGCTTTCCCCCACCACCAGCAGCAGCAACACTACCACTGAGCAACCGTCTGAGGCTGCAGGGGATGGGCAGGTGCTTCCCCCCACCACCAGATGCAGCGCCACCACCACTGAGCAGCCGTCCGAGGCTGCAGGGGATGGGCAGGTGCTTTCCCTCACCACCACCACCACCACCAGCACCAGTGGGCAGCCATCCAAGGTTGCAGGGGATGGGCGGGTGCTTCCTCCCCCACCACCAGCAGCAGCAGCACCACCACCACTGAGCAGCCATCATCACCAGCGGACAGTCTGTAGTCCTGCGTCCATGGGCTGTTGTGCAGCCTGGCCCCCGCAAATCCTGTGGGTATGACACCCACCTGAGAGACTGTGACCTTGCATTCCCCAAGATCTGCATCACGGGCTCGATGCCCCCTCCAGAACCAATGGGGAAAACATCCACTCACCCTATCCTCCCCAAGACGAAGATCACAGGGCACGATGCCCCCTCCAGAACCAGTGGGGAAAACACCCACTCACCCCATCTTTCCAAGGATGAAGATCACAGGGCATGATGCCCCCTCCAGGATCGGTGGACAACTCACCCACTTCAGAGACTGTGACCTTGCACTCCCCTGGACCAAGCAGTGGGCAAGTGACCCAATTGAGAAACTGTGGCCCTGCACTCCTCAGGTCAGCGCACAGGGCCTGTTGCCACTCCAGGACGAGTGGTGTTGGTCCATTTGCCGGCTGAGGTGGCCCCCCTAATCCCAGTCCCCTGAGGTGACTGCCTATTTTCGAATTGATGCCCCAGCAGTGTTCTCTCTGTGTTGTTGGAGGAGACAAATGGGGCCTTGGACTTTGTCATGTGGCCCTGTGGCCCACGCACATTGAGGACTGGGCAGTGTCCCTTGATTTGTACATATGTATATACATTTAGATTGGTTGTACGTATTTTTACTGTAGATATATTATTACACCCACTTTCATCTATTCCTGTTATCCTTGCATTATTCCAGAGGGGTACAGGGTAAATATGTTTTCTTACTGCATCTGATTGTGTGTATGGTGCTTGGGGTGGGGGTGTGTGTGTTGCGTGTGTGTGCCACTCTCTTTTTCCTCTCTCCCTCCCCTGTGTGCTAGGCGGCTGTACTTACCGTTGTCTTCTTCGCCGTCGTTGGTGTTCGTGGTGGAGCACGACGTAGAAGTTAATAGGAAAAATCTGCAGCTCGGGCTCATGGCGGCGTGGTTCTTCCCTGAGTCTCTAAAGGAGAGTTGTTTCTCTTCTGTGCAGTGTTTCCCGCCAGGCTTTTGATGTCGTTGCTACCGTCCCGGAAAAGGTGGTGGATTGGATTGTCATTATACGGTGGGCAGAACATTGATTTCCTACTAGCTGTAGGTGGCTACCGCTGTGGTGCCTGTTGTTTCCGCCCTAGCGGTCGGTGTGGTAAAGTGGCTGTCTATGTGAGTTCTCACCGCCATGGTCATAATTTAGCGGTATTTACCACCAGTCCATTGGCAGTATTACCGCCACTTTATCACCGACCGCCAGGGTTGTAATAAGGGGCTAAGTGTCATATTTAACAAGAGGTTTACATCACCTTTGCACCCTTTGTGCCACACAAAGGGGCACAAGGATAATGTAAAAAGCAAGTGAGATTTATCAAGCCATGCAAGGCCAGCTTGTGTGGCTTTGAGCGACTTGATATATCTGGAGTAACACACGCAGCAGAAATCTCAGCCTTGCATTACTTTGCCCCAGAGAGGAGTTCCGTGGGTGATGCGTGGGTGTTCCCACGCATACACCCATGAATGTTGGCACATTTCCAGATTTGCCAACACTGGTAAACCTGGGAATGTGTCAAAATGCTACACCAGAGTGGAATAAAGTGTCAGAGAGTGGAGTGGCATGTCATAGACTATAGTAGCGTGAAGTGCAGTAAAGTGGAGTGGTGTAGCATGCAGTCAAGTAAAGTGTCATAAATTTGAGTACTGTGTTGTACAGTAGAGTGTAGTGGGGTGTCGTACAGTTTTGAAAAGTGATTAAAACTACATCTGAGTAGAGTGGCCTAGTTGATTTTTGTAGAGTGAAGTGGTGTAAAGGACAGTACAGTGTTGTAGAGTGGATTGGCATACAGTGTTATTCAGTACAATGGCTTAGAGTGGAGTGGTGTACAGTGGGCTAGAGGAGTACAGTGGGTACTGTGTCACAGTAACATGGATTAAAGTGGGGTGCAGTGGCATACAGAGAGTTGCATCCAGTGTTGTATAGTGGACTAGAGTACTGTAGAGTAGAGTAGAATGAAGTGTTGTAAGGTATAGTATTGTGTTGTGTTGTACAGTGGAGTGAAGGGATATAAAAAGGAGTAAAGAGTGGCATACAGTGTAGTATAGTGTTGTAGAGTGGAGTTGCTTAGAGTACAGTAGTGTGTGAGACAATGGAGCTGCTAAGAGTCGATAGTTGTATAGTAGCGTAGAGTGCAGTAAAGTCTTGTACAATGTACTAGAGTCAAGTACAGTGGCTAACGTAGTGTGATGTAAAGACAATAGAGTGTATCGATGTATCATAGAGTGGAGTGTATTGGTCAAGCATAGGCAGGAAATTGTTATAAATTCAAGTGAGGTCTTGTACAGTAGAATGGAGTGCTTTGCCATATAGAAAAGTGCTGTTTAGTGGAACAAAGTGTTGTACATTTGAGTGTATAGGCATAGAGTGGAGTATAGAGTTGGACAGTACAGTGTATAGGGATAGCGTGGAGTAGAATGTCTTAGAATTCCATGAAGTGCGGTAGACTTTTATAGAGTGGAGTTACATAAATTGGATAAGAGTGTCATACAATGGAGTTGCATAGAGTGGAGTTGTGTACACTGTAGTGGCCTAGAGTGGATTACCCTAAAGTGCAATAGCATACAGTGCAATAGTGTACAGTGGAATACTGTACAGTGGAGTGTAGAAGAGTAGAGTGGCATAGCATAGAGTGGAGTGATGTACAGTGTAGTGGCATAGAGTGGAGTAGGGTACAATGGATTAGGGTAGAGTGGCGTGGCATACATTGAAGTTGCTTAGCATAGAATCGAGGAAGCTGTAGAGTGGAGTACTGTGTCGTTCAGTGTTGGAAACTGTCATAGAGTGAAATAGAGTGTTGTACAAAACAGTGTACAGACATAGAGGGATAGAGTGGAGTAGAGTATAGTAAAGTGGCTTAGAGTGTGGTAGGGATTTGTAGAGTGCAGTTATATAGAGTAGAGGAGAGTACACTGGAGTGGTGTATAGTATAGTAGCATACAGTGGAGTGACAATTAGTAGAGTGGGGTAGAATGGAATACCATACAGTAGAGGAGAAAAGATTGAAATTGCATACAGTATAATAGCGTATAATGGAGAGGTGTACAGTAGAACAGTGTAGAGTGAAGCACAATGGAGTGGTGTAGAGTAGAATAGCTTAGAGTGGAATAGTGTAGAGTAGAATAGCATACATTCGAGTGGCAAACAGCTGAGTTGTGTAGACTGGATTGTGTAGGGAAGTACCATCTTGCCTGGCATGTTAACCCCATATTTCACTGTATATATGTTGTTTTAGTTGTATGTGTCTCTGGGACCCTGCCAGCCAGGGCCCCAGTGCTCATAAGTGTGCCCTGTATGTGTTACCTGTGTTATGACTAACTGTCTCACTGAGGCTCTGCTAATCAGAACCTCAGTGGTTATGCTCTCTCATTTCTTTCCAAATTGTCACTAACAGGCTAGTGACCAATTTTACCAATTTACATTGGCATACTGGAACACCCTTACAATCCCCTAGTATATGGTACTGAGGTGCCCAGGGTATTGGGGTTCCAGGAGATCCCTATGGGCTGCAGCATTTCTTTTGCCACCCATAGGGAGCTCTGACAATTCTTACACAGGCCTGCCACTGCAGCCTGAGTGAAATAACGTCCACGTTATTTCACAGCCATTTTACACTGCACTTAAGTAACTTATAAGTCACCTATATGTCTAACCTTTACCTGGTAAAGGTTGGGTGCTAAGTTACTTAGTGTGTGGGCACCCTGGCACTAGCCAAGGTGCCCCCACATTGTTCAGGGCCAATTCCCCAGACTTTGTGAGTGCGGGGACACCATTACACGCGTGCACTATACATAGGTCACTACCTATGTATAGCTTCACAATGGTAACCCTGAATATGGCCATGTAACATGTCTAAGATCATGGAATTGCCCCCCCAATGCCATCCTGGTATTGGGGAGACAATCCCATGATTCCCCGGGTCTCTAGCACAGACCCGGGTACTGCCAAACTGCCTTTCCCGGGGTTTCACTGCAGCTGCTGCTACTGCCAACCCCTCAGACAGATTGCTGCCCTCCTGGGGTCCAGCCAGGCTTGGCCCAGGAAGGCAGAACAAAGGACTTCCTCAGAGAGAGGGTGTTACACCCTCTCCCTTTGGAATAAGGTGTCAAGGCTGGGGAGGAGTAGCCTCCCCAGCCTCTGGAAATGCTTTGATGGGCACAGATGGTGCCCATCTCTGCATAAGCCAGTCTACACCGGTTCAGGGATCCCTCAACCCTGCTCTGGCGCGAAACTGGACAAAGGAAAGGGGAGTGACCACTCCCCTGACCTGCACCTCACCTGGGAGGTGCCCAGAGCTCCTCTAGTGTGCTCCAGACCTCTGCCATCTTGGAAAAAGAGGTGCTGCTGGCACACTGGACTGCTCTGAGTGGCCAGGGCCAGCAGGTGACGTCAGAGACTCCTTCTGATAGGCTCCTCCAGGTGTTGCTAGCCTATCCTCTCTCCTAGGTAGCCAAACCTCCTTTTCTGGCTATTTAGGGTCTCTGCTTTGGGGAATTCCTTAGATAACGAATGCAAGAGCTCATCAGAGTTCCTCTGCATCTCTCTCTTCACCTTCTGCCAAGGAATCGACTGCTGACCGCGCTGGAAGCCTGCAAAACTGCAACAAAGTAGCAAAGACGACTACTGCGACCTTGTAACGCTGATCCTGCGCCTTCTCGACTGTTTTCCTGGTGGTGCATGCTGTGGGGGTAGTCTGCTGCCTCTCTGCACTAGAAGCTCCGAAGAAATCTCCCGTGGGTCGACCGAATCTTCCCCATGCAACCGCAGGCACCAAAGAACTGCATCACCGGTCCTCTGGGTCTCCTCTCAGCACGACGAGCGAGGTCCCTTGAACTCAGCAACTCTGTCCAAGTGACTCCCACAGTCCAGTGACTCTTCAGTCCAAGTTTGGTGGAGGTAAGTCCTTGCCTCCCCACGCTAGACTGCATTGCTGGGAACCGCGTGTTTTGCAGCTACTCCGGCTCCTATGCACTCACCGAGGATTTCCTTTGTGCACAGCCAAGCCTGGGTCCCCGGCACTCTAACCTTCATTGCCCGACCTCCTGAGTTGTCCTCCGGCTTCGTGGGACCCTCTTGTGCAACTTCGGGTGAGCTCCGGTTCACTCCACTTGGTAGTGCCTGTTCCAGCAGAAAACACTTCTGCACGATTCTTCACGACGTGAGACATCCATCCTCCAAAGGGGAAGTTTCTAGCCCTTGTCGTTCCTGCAGAATCCTCAGCTTCTACCATCCGGTGGCAGCTTCTTTGCACCCACAGCTGGCATTTCCTGGGCATCTGCCCACTCCCGACTTGATCGTGACTCTTGGACTTGGTCCCCTTGTTCCACAGGTACTCTCGTCAAGAAATCCATCATTGTTGCATTGCTGGTGTTGTTGTTTCTGGCAGAATTCCCCTATCACGACTTCTGGGTTCTTTGGGGAACTTAGGTGCACTTTGCACCCACTTTTCAGGGTCTTGGGGTGGGCTATTTTTCTAACCCTCACTTTTTTCTTACAGTCCCAGCGACCCTCTACAAGGTCACATAGGTTTGGGGTCCATTCGTGGTTCGCATTCCACTTCTAGAGTATATGGTTTGTGTTGCCCCTATCCCTATGTGCCCCCATTGCATTCTATTGTAACTATACATTGTTTGCACTGTTTTCTATTGCTATTACTGCATATTTTGGTATTGTGTACATATATCTTGTGTATATTTTATATCCTCATACTGAGGGTACTCACTGAGATACTTTTGGCATATTGTCATAAAAATAAAGTACCTTTATTTTTAGTATATCTGTGTATTGTGTTTTCTTATGATACTGTGCATATGACACTAGTGGTACTGTAGGAGCTTCACTCGTCTCCTAGTTCAGCCTAAGCTGCTCTGCTAAGCTACCTTTTCTATCAGCCTAAGCTGCTAGACTCCCCTCTACACTAATAAGGGATACCTGGGCCTGGTGCAAGGTGTAAGTAGGTACTCACTACAAGCCAGTCCAGCCTCCTACATTGGTTGTGCAGCGGTGGGATAAGTACTTTGCAACTACTTACCATTTTTGTCATTGTACTTTTCATAAGAGAAAAATATACAAAACAAGTTCAGTGTATGTACACCTAACCAAAAAGTTTTGCTTTTCTCCTCTCACTTCTTTACTAAGTGCTGAAAAGTACCTCTAAACTTTCAAAAAAAGTTCTTAAAAAGTTTTAAAAGTTTTTTCTGTCCTTTAAAAAGTTCTGAAAACGTTTTTCTTTCTTTTTCTGTCCCTTAAACCTTTTCTATTATGTCTGGTACAGGTCAAACTCTGGATCTGGCCAAGACTGCTTATGACCACCTTAGCTGGAAGGCAGCAAGGAGTCTCTGTGTAGAAAGAGGTTTAGGGGTAGGGAAGAATCCCTCTAGAGAACTATTAGTTAACATGCTCGTTGAACAAGATAAGACCTTTGTTGGCACTTCTGGTGAGAAATTAGCTGATGGTTCCCACTCTGATTCTGGGGCACCCCTAGTAAGAGAGTTAGAAGGAAACTTTCCAATCCTGCCCCTTAGCAGGCCACCTAGCATGGCTGGTACTAATGTGACTTCTCATCACAGTAAGAGTGTTACCTCTCATCATAGTAGGAGTGTGACTTCTATAGGCCAGAATGTTAGAGTGCCATCTGTTAGGGACAGGTCTCCCTCTGTTCATTCACACCATTCTTCTGTGTCAAGGCATGCCCAACCCACCCTCCCTGAAGACAGAATGTTAGAAAGGGAACTCAATAGATTGAGAGTGGTAGAGTCCAGGCTGAAACTTAAAAAGCAACAGCTGGATCTAGACAGGGAAGCATTTGATTTAAAAAATGAAAGACAGAGGTTGGGGTTTGGACCCCATGGTGGCAGCAGCAGTATTCCCAATAGTCACCCTGTAAAAGAGCATGATTCTAGGAATCTGCACAAGATAGTTCCCCCTTACAAGGAGGGGGGTGACATTAACAAGTGGTTTGCTGCACTTGAGAGGGCCTGTGTTGTACAGGAGGTCCCTCAAAGGCAGTGGGCTGTTATCCTATGGCTATCTTTCAGTGGAAAGGGTAGGGATAGGCTCCTTACTGTGAAGGAAAGTGATGCCAATAATTTTACAGTTCTTAAGAATGCACTCCTAGATGGTTATGGCTTAACCACTGAACAGTACAGGATGAAGTTCAGAGAAACCAAAAAGGAGTCTTCACAAGACTGGGTAGACTTTGTTGACCATTCAGTGAAGGCCTTGGAGGGGTGGTTACATGGCAGTAAAGTTTCTGACTATGAAAGCCTGTATAACTTAATCCTGAGAGAGCATATTCTTAATAATTGTGTGTCTGATTTGTTACACCAGTACCTGGTAGACTCTGATCTGACCTCTCCCCAAGAATTGGGAAAGAAGGCAGACAAATGGGTCAGAACAAGGGTGAACACAAAAGTTCATACAGGGGGTGACAAAGATGGCAAGAAGAAGGATGGTAAGTCTTCTGACAAGGGTGGGGACAAATCTAAAAATGAGTCTTCATCAGGCCCACAAAAACACTCTGGTGGGGGTGGTGGGCCCAAATCCTCTTCAAATCAAAACAAAGAAAAGAAACCATGGTGCTATTTATGTAAAATAAAAGGCCAATGGACAACAGATCCCAGTTGTCCAAAGAAAAACAGCCTCCTACCACTACAACCCCTGCTGCTACACCTAGTGCCCCTAGTAATAGCAGTGGTGGTGGGAGCAAACCTACTAATAGCCAATCCAAGGGAGTATCTGGGCTCACTTTTGGTAATTTAGTTGGGGTTGGTCTTGTTAGGGAGACCACAGAGGCTGTGTTAGTCTCTGAGGGGGCTATTGATTTAGCCACCTTGGTTTCTTGTCCCCTTAATATGGATAAGTACAAGCAACTACCCCTAATAAATGGTGTTGAGGTTCAGGCCTACATGGACACAGGTGCCAGTGTTACCATGGTAATAGAGAAACTGGTCCACCCTGAACAACACCTACTTGGTCACCAGTACCAAGTAACCGATGCTCATAACAACACACTTAGCCACCCCATGGCTGTTGTAAATCTCAAAGTGGGGGGGGGTTTACTGGTCCAAAGAAAGTTGTGGTTGCCTTAGATTTACCTGTAGACTGTCTACTAGGGAATGATTTAGAGATATCAGCTTGGTCAGATGTGGAGTTGGAGGCTCATGCAGCAATGCTGGGCATTCCAGGGCATATTTTTGCTTTAACCAGGGATCAGGCCAAAAAGCAAAAAGGACAGGGTGACTTGGATCCTGGAAGAATGGACCAAGTGCTCCCTAAAGCTTGGGTTAGTAAAGGTAAATCACTACCTACTATCCCTCCCTCTACAGATAATTCAACTTCTGAGGAAGAAGAATTTCCACCCTGTGCAGAACCTACACCAGAGGAGCTGGAAGCAGACACTGCTGAGCTTTTGGGTGAAGGGGGCCTGCCAGGGAGGAGCGGAGTGTGGCACAGCATACCTGTCCCACACTAGAGGGTCTAAGGCAGCAAGCTGTCAAACAAGCAAATGGGGATGTCAGTGACTCTCACAGAGTTTACTGGGAGGATAACCTTTTGTACACTGAAGCAAGGGATCCAAAACCTGGAGCTGCCAGGAGATTGGTGATTCCTCAGGAGTACAGAAAGTTCCTCCTAACTCTAGCCCACGACATTCCCTTAGCTGGACATTTGGGGCAAATGAAAACTTGGGACAGGCTTGTCCCCTTGTTTCATTGGCCTAGAATGTCAGAGGACACAAAGGAATTTTGTAAGTCCTGTGAAACCTGTCAAGCCAGTTGCAAGACAGGTGGCACTCCAAAGGCACCCCTTATCCCACTGCCTGTGGTTGGGGTTTCCTTTGAAAGGGTAGGGGTTGACATAGTTGGCCCCCTTGACCCTCCTACTGCTTCAGGCAATAGGTTTATCTTGGTGGTAGTGGACCATGCCACCAGATATCCTGAAGCAATTCCTCTAAGGACCACTACAGCTCCTGCAGTGGCAAAGGCCCTCCTAGGAATATTTTCCAGGGTGGGCTTCCCAAAAGAGGTGGTATCAGACAGGGGAAGCAATTTCATGTCTGCTTACTTAAAGGCCATGTGGAAGGAATGTGGTGTGACATACAAGTACACCACACCCTATCATCCACAAACAAATGGACTGGTGGAGAGATTTAACTAAACTCTCAAAGGTATGATAATGGGACTCCCTGAAAAACTCCGCAGGAGATGGGATATCCTGTTACCTTGCCTCATTTTTGCTTACAGGGAGGTACCCCAAAAAGGAGTGGGCTTCAGCCCCTTTGAACTCCTATTTGGACACCCTGTAAGAGGTCCTCTAACACTTGTTAAGGAGGGTTGGGAACAACCTTTAAAAGCTCCAAAGCAAGACATAGTGGACTATGTACTTGGCCTAAGATCTAGGATGGCTGAGTACATGAAAAAGGCCAGTAAAAACCTTCAGGCCAGCCAAGAGCTCCAAATCAATGGCATGACCGGAAGGCTGTTTTGGTTCAGTACCAACCAGGGCAGCAAGTGTGGGTCTTGGAGCCTGTGGCCCCAAGAGCACTCCAAGACAAATGGAGTGGACCCCACATTATTGTTGAGAAAAAGGGTGAAGTCACCTACTTAGTAGACTTAGGCACTGATAGGAGTCCCCTTAGGGTGCCTCATGTCAATCGCCTGAAACCCTACTATGACAGGGCTGATCTCACCCTGCTCATGGCAACAGATGAGGGACAGGAAGAAGAGAGTGACCCTCTCCCTGATCTCTTCTCTTCCACAGAACAAGATGCTCTAGTGGAAGGTGTAGTTTTGGCAGATTGTCTTACTGCTGAGCAGAAAGACCACTGCATAAATCTCCTGGGTCAGTTTTCTGAACTCTTCTCTACTGTGCCAGGCACCACTTCTTGGTGTGAGCACACTATAGATACAGGAGACAGCTTGCCTGTCAAAAGTAAGATCTATAGGCAGCCTGACCATGTCAGAGACTGCATAAAGCAAGAAGTGCAGAAAATGCTTGAACTGGGAGTGGTTGAGCACTCTGAAAGTCCATGGGCCTCTCCTGTGGTACTTGTACCAAAACCTCATTCCAAGGATGGACAAAAGGAAATGCGGTTTTGTGTAGACTATAGAGGTCTCAACCAGGTAACCAAAACTGAGGCTCACCCTATACCCAGGGCAGATGAGCTAATAGATACACTGGCATCTGCCAAGTATCTAAGCACCTTTGATTTGACTGCAGGGTATTGGCAGATCAAGTTATCAGAGGATGCAAAAGCAAAAACTGTATTTTCAACCATTGGAGGCCATTACCAATTCACAGTAATGCCTTTTGGATTGAAAAATGCACCTTCCACTTTTCAAAGGTTGGTGAACACAGTCCTGCAAGGGCTGGAAGCTTTTAGTGCAGCATATCTAGATAATATAGCTGTCTTTAGCTCCAGCTGGGATGATCACCTGGTCCACCTATGGAAAGTTTTAGAGGCCCTGCAAAAGGCAGGCCTCACTATCAAGGCTTCAAAGTGCCAGATAGGTCAGGGGAAAGTGGTTTATCTGGGACACCTGGTAGGTGGAGAACAGATTGCACCACTTCAGGGGAAAATCCAAACTATTATAGGTTGGGTTCCCCCTACAAGTCAGACCCAGGTGAGAGCCTTCTTAGGCCTCACTGGGTATTACAGGAGGTTCATAAAGAACTATGGCTCCATTGCAGCCCCTCTTAATGACCTCACATCTAAGAAAATGCCTAAAAAGGTATTGTGGACAGCTAGCTGTCAGAAAGCTTTTGAGGAGCTGAAGCAGGCCATGTGCTCTGCACCTGTCCTGAAAAGCCCCTGTTACTCCAAAAAATTCATTGTCCAAACTGATGCATCTGAATTAGGGGTTGGGGCAGTCTTATCACAACTTAATTCTGAGGGCCAGGATCAACCTGTTGCTTTTATCAGCAGGAGGTTGACCCCTAGAGAAAATCGTTGGTCTGCCATAGAGAGGGAGGCCTTTGCTGTGGTCTGGGCACTGAAGAAGTTGAGGCCATACCTGTTTGGCACTCACTTCATTGTTCAGACAGACCACAAACCTCTACTTTGGCTAAAACAAATGAAAGGTGAAAACCCTAAATTGTTGAGGTGCTCCATATCCCTACAGGGAATGGATTATACAGTGGAACATAGACCTGGGAGTACCCACTCCAATGCAGATGGACTCTCCAGATATTTCCACTTAGACAATGAAGACTCATCAGGTCATGGCTAGTCTTATTGTCCTTCGTTTGGGGGGGGTTGTGTAGGAAAGTACCATCTTGCCTGGCATGTTACCCCCATATTTCACTGTATATATGTTGTTTTAGTTGTATGTGTCACTGGGACCCTGCCAGCCAGGGCCCCAGTGCTCATAAGTGTGCCCTGTATGTGTTACCTGTGTTATGACTAACTGTCTCACTGAGGCTCTGCCAATCAGAACCTCAGTGGTTATGCTCTCTCATTTCTTTCCAAATTGTCACTAACAGGCTAGTGACCAATTTTACCAATTTACATTGGCATACTGGAACACCCTTATAATCCCCTAGTATATGGTACTGAGGTACCCAGGGTATTGGGGTTCCAGGAGATCCCTATGGGCTGCAGAATTTCTTTTGCCACCCATAGGGAGCTCTGACAATTCTTACACAGGCCTGCCACTGCAGCCTGAGTGAAATAACGTCCACGTTATTTCACAGCCATTTTACACTGCACTTAAGTAACTTATAAGTCACCTATATGTCTAACCTTTACCTGGTAAAGGTTGGGTGCTAAGTTACTTAGTGTGTGGGCACCCTGGCACTAGCCAAGGTGCCCCCACATTGTTCAGGGCCAATTCCCCAGACTTTGTGAGTGCAGGGACACCATTACACGTGTGCACTATACATAGGTCACTACCTATGTATAGCTGCACAATGGTAACTCCAAATATGGCCATGTAACATGTCTAAGATCATGGAAGTGCCCCCCCAATGCCATCCTGGTATTGGGGAGACAATCCCATGATTCCCCGGGTCTCTAGCACAGACCCGGGTACTGTCAAACTGCCTTTCCCGGGGTTTCACTGCAGCTGCTGCTACTGCCAACCCCTCAGACAGATTTCTGCCCTCCTGGGGTCCAGCCAGGCTTGGCCCAGGAAGTCAGAACAAAGGACTTCCTCAGAGAGAGGGTGTTACACCTTTGGAATAAGGTGTCAGGGCTGGGGAGGAATAGCCTCCCCCAGCCTCTGGAAATGCTTTGATGGGCACAGATGGTGCTCATCTCTGCATAAGCCAGTCTACACTGGTTCAGGGATCCCTCAGCCCTGCTCTGGCGCGAAACTGGATAAAGGAAAGGGGAGTGACCACTCCCCTGACCTGCACCTCCCCTGGGAGGTGCCCAGAGCTCCTCCAGTGTGCTCCAGACCTCTGCCATCTTGGAAACAGAGGTGCTGCTGGCACACTGGACTGCTCTGAGTGGCCAGGGCCAGCAGGTGACATCAGAGACTCCTTCTGATAGGCTCCTCCAGGTGTTGCTAGCCTATCCTCTCTCCTAGGTAGCCAAACCTCCTTTTCTGGCTATTTAGGGTCTCTGCTTTGGGGAATTCCTTAGATAACGAATGCAAGAGCTCATCAGAGTTCCTCTGCATCTCTCTCTTCACCTTCTGCCAAGGAATCTGACCGCGCTGGAAGCCTGCAAAACTGCAACAAAGTAGCAAAGACGACTACTGCGACCTTATAACGCTGATCCTGCCGCCTTCTCGACTGTTTTCCTGGTGGTGCATGCTGTGGGGGTAGTCTGCCTCCTCTCTGCACTAGAAGCTCTGAAGAAATCTCCCGTGGGTCGACGGAATCTTCCCCCTGCAACCGCAGGCACCAAAGAACTGCATCACCGGTCCTCTGGGTCTCCTCTCAGCACTACGAGCGAGGTCCCTTGAACTCAGCAACTCTGTCCAAGTGACTCCCACAGTCCAGTGACTCTTCAGTCCAATTTTGGTCGAGGTAAGTCCAGAGGATTTCCTTTGTCCACAGCCAAGCCTGGGTCCCCGGCACTCTAACCTGCATTGCCCGACCTCCTGAGTTGTCCTCCGGCTTCGTGGGACCCTCTTGTGCAATTTTGGGTGAGCTCCGGTTCACTCCACTTTGTAGTGCCTATTCCGGCACTTCTGTGGGGGCTGCTTGCTTCTGAGTGGGCTCTTTCTCTTGCTGGGAGCCCCCTCTGTCTCCTCACGCAATTGGCGACATCCTGGTCCCTCCTGGGCCACAGCAGCATCCAAAAACCCTAACCGCGACCCTTGCAGCTAGCAAGGCTTGTTTGCGGTCTTTCTGCACGAAAACACTTCTGCACGACTCTTTACGACGTGGGACATCCATCTTCTAAAGGGGAAGTTTCTAGCCCTTGTTGTTCCTCCAGAATCCTCAGCTTCTACCATCCGGTGGCAGCTTCTTTGCACCCACAGCTGGCATTTCCTGGGCATCTGCCACTCCCGACTTGATCGTGACTCTTGGACTTGGTCCCCTTGTTCCACAGGTACTCTCGTCAAGAAATCCATTGTTGTTGCATTGCTGGTGTTGTTGTTTCTGGCAGAATTCCCCTATCACAACTTCTGTGTTCTTTGGGGAACTTAGGTGCACTTTGCACCCACTTTTCAGGGTCTTGGGGTGGGCTATTTTTCTAACCCTCACTGTTTTCTTACAGTCCCAGCGACCCTCTACAAGGTCACATAGGTTTGGGGTCCATTCGTGGTTCGCATTCCACTTCTAGAGTATATGGTTTGTGTTGCCCCTATCCCTATGTGCCCCATTGCATTCTATTGTGACTATACATTGTTTGCACTGTTTTATATTGCTATTACTGCATATTTTGGTATTGTGTACATATATCTTTTGTATATTTGCTATCCTCATACTGAGGGTACTCACTGAGATACTTTTGGCATATTGTCATAAAAATAAAGTACCTTTATTTTTAGTATATCTGTGTATTGTGTTTTCTTATGATACTGTGCATATGACACTAGTGGTACTGTAGGAGCTTCACTCGTCTCCTAGTTCAGCCTAAGCTGCTCTGCTAAGCTACCTTTTCTATCAGCCTAAGCTGCTAGACACCCCCCTACACTGATAAGTGATACCTGGGCCTCTTGGTACTCACTACAAGCCAGTACAGCCTCCTACAGATTGGTGTACAGTGGAGTGGGGAATAGTGAATTGCAGATAGTGGAGTGGCGTAGAGTGGAGTGGTGTCCAATACATTAGATAAGAATGAAGTGGCATACAGTGGAGTGGAGTGGTGTAAACTGGAGTGGCATAGAATGGAGTAGCGTATAGTGGAGTTGCATAGAGTGGAATAGTGTAGAGTGGAGTGGTGCACAGTAGAGTGGCATAGACTGGAATAACGTATAGTGTAGTAGTGTACAGTGCAGTGGTGTGGACTGGAGTGGCATACACTAACAAGGGGTAGAGTGTAATAGCATACAGTGGAGTGGCATACACTAGAGTAGCATTCATTGGAATAAGGTAGAAAGGAGGGAGGTAGAGTGGAGTGGCATACACTGGAGTGGGAGTAGAGTAGAGTGGCATACAGTAGAATAGCACAAAATGGAGTGGCATACAGTTGAATGGTGTAGAATGAAATAGCATATACTGGAGTAGCATGTAGCAGAGTGGCATAAAGTGGAATTGCATACACTGGAGTGTTGTAGAGTGGAGTGCCATACAGTGGAATGGAGTAGAGTGAATGGCATAGACTGGAACAGTGTATAATGGAGCAGCGTCCAGTGGAGTGGCGTACAGTGGAGTCATCTAGAATAGTATAGAGCGGAGGTGTTTACTGTAAAAGAGCGCAGAGTGTAGTGGCGTAGAAGGGCATTGCGTACAGTGTAATAGCGTAGAGTCGAGAGGCATAGAGTGGCATGCCGTGAGTGAAATAGCAAATAGTGGAGTGGCTATGGTGGAATGGCATACAAATGCATGTGAAATCTATATAGATTATGGTGTGCAGGGTAACGCAAAACAGTGAACTACTCTGTTGTGTGTTTCTCCAGATTTACTAATCAAACCAGGGCCACGCATGGTGGCCTTGCATTGCTTTGTAAACCTGACTTAAGTATTGCGTTGCCCATGCACCAGCATGCTTGAGGTACCACAATCCAATAATACATCTAGTCCTTATCTACACTTTGGACCATGGTAAACCATGATAACTTTGTAGTATACTGTGGTACATGGCGATGACAAGCCAGTATATAATTGGATAATGGCTGTTTTTAGAGAATGAAGAGGCAGTCATATTGTTGTTACTGCACTTTGGCTGTGTTTTTGATTTATTTTTAAATAGGTTTACCGCCATGTACCTCAGTTGTGTCTCAAAATTATGGGAAATTCAGTGAAAGTACAGCAGTGACAGATATCACTAAGTTTAATTGTCTTATAACTTAAAAAATACTTACCTCACTGAATTGCAGCACTCGTAACGCATCACCTCTGCACCATAAAGTACAGTCTCAGCAATTTTCATGTAAATCCATTCAGCTGTTTTCATACTACTTAAAATACAATAGTTCATGGAAAATACATTGGTGGAAAAACACGTTTGGGACCCCCATTTTATCTTTGCACTCCCTTAACGATTTACCACAAAAATGTACATCATCTCAAAACATAGAAAATCCATATGACAGGAAAGTTTTGTAGTGATTTGTCAAATGGATGGAAGTTATTGGGGAGCTCCTATCCGAGGAATTTGTATCTTTAGGAATACTAACTACAACTACACAGTGGCAATCAGATTCAATGTGATTTCTTTCTTTTTATCTATTGTATTTTTGTATGTATTTGCTTATAGGTTTAAAAAAAAAGTGTATTTTTGTTGTTCATGTAGTAAATATAAGACTTTACATGTGCAATCTAGTTTATTCTCTGGGCTTCCTTGCTACCTTTGGTAGGATTGTGCTACATATGAAGGTAAAAAAGAATGAAAGGCAATCATTGTTATTGTTATAAAAATTTACATTTGTATTTATTCCCTAGTCACCAATAATTATATCTTCCAAACAGTAGTTTGTGTGGTCCGCTGCTACGTCAACTTTTCATTTTGTTGCACTGGGGTGCAAAAGAAAGATGGTTTCAGTTTGGCTTGTTGGGCCATGTTTTATTTTGTGAGCCAGAAAGCATGAAAAGAAATCTTATGTAGATTAAGATGTGTTGTATTTGTTATGTATTTGTTTATAGGTTTTCATTAGCATGTAACCTTAAAAGGGTCTTTCAGTTGTTCATGTAGTAAATCTGAAACTTTACATATGCAGTCTAGTTTATTTTTTGGGCTTCCTTGATACTTTTGGTAGCATTGTGCTACAAGATATCACTATGTTGTTGGCCTGGATAACTTCATAACCACTTCATAACATCACTTGCAATAGCAAAAAGAATCATCTACATAGCCTAATGTACATTGCTGTGAAATGTCATTACAACCCATTCACTGTTTTGCCACTATGAGAAATACAAAAGTCTATGCAAAATGCTTTGGATTTTAAGCTTGTTTTGGGACCTCTTTTTCTTTCCACCCTCTTGACCAAACGCGGCAAAACTATCAGTCCTCCAACAATGTAACAGGTGAAACAGGTCTGCAGAGTTTCATGGAGATGAAAGAAATGGGTGCAAAGTTATTAAGAGACAAAACTCCAAGAAATCCATATCTCTGGTAACCCTAACTATAACTACTGTATAGAGTAGTGCATATATATATACATACATATATATATAGGTATATATATATATATATATATATATATATATATACCTATATATATATTCTAGCCTTCCTTTAAAAAGGTAATTAACTTAAAAAAAATATTTAGAATATTTTATGTTAAATATTAACTTATTTAAACATGGAGCAAAATAAAAAATGATACAGCATTATTAAATTAATTTTAAATTTAAAAAACTTTAATTCATGGAAATATATCAAATTATATTTGCATTAAGTTTAAATTAAATAATACATACCCAACTACACATTAATAAGTATTAAAACTGATGTCAGTAGTTAATTAAAATGAATGTAATTACTTATGTTATTTTTTTAATTCAAACTAGCTTTTTCTTGCATGCTCACAGTAAAATGCTCTTGCGAACAGTGCATAATTACATCTTTGACATAATGGTGTCATTTGGAAATTTCACATAACATTCATAATAGTAAATTCCTGAAATTCATGAATTATGCCAATATGATTAAAATGTCTTCTGGGTATAATTCAAACCTGTAAATATCAAACTACTGTGGCAGTCAGAGGACTTGACTTGCACTATGTAGTGATGTCTGATATGTTCTACTTAGCCTTAAAGAGCATGTCCCTTCTGAACTGTCTTACACAGGTATCCCAGTACTGAAACACCCTTAAGAACTGTTACAAAGCACATGTATCCTCAGCTTCAAAGTACTCTGACCTCTGAGAAAGAAAGTATATCTCAAATCCTCAAAATACATGTATGTAGTACTAATATACCAGTTCTGAGACTTGCAAAGATCTCTCCAAATATTCATGTGACTGAGACATTCCCATGTTCTCACAATACACCCCATTAAAGACCTGTACAATATACTCTCATCTTAGTATTGGAGAGATGCAGATGAAATGTTAAAGCCCAATAGGATAGCTTAGAAGGTTGTGAGTCTAACAGTGGCGGTTTCTGTACATGGGCGTCGGAGCTCCGCCCCCTTTAAAAAACAAAGCAATCATTTTTTTTTTTAATTAGAAATAATACCCTCTTGGTTGCAACTTTATAAAACAGGGGGCACTTTTTCCCCCACTCACCAACACCAGCATTATGTTGCTTGAGTCGACAAGTGAAGTGACGTCACATGATCACTTTAACTGCTCCCGTAGGCAGGCCCAAAGTGAATCTTTTTGCTGGGCTAACAATCTCACAGCCCTGAGGCCTGTGAAATCATCAGCTCAGCAAAGACCCAGCATCAAGGCCTAGTCTCAACCCCCTGATGACGCGGAGGCCAAGTTAGCCCTGGGCGTTTTTCATTCAAGCCCTGAAGCGCTTAGCCTCCACGTCAATCAGGGAGTGGAGAGCATCATCCCACCCTTTCCCAACTTGCCACAGGGCGTGGGTGGGACCTCAACCCCCGACGAGCTGGGAAAGGGTGTGGCAGGCAGGGAGACCAGCATCGAACGTTTGGTGGATTGACTGAATGGAGGTAGGGACAGAATTTTAGGCTACTAATATTATGGCGACTTTTACAGTTTTATACAGCGTAATTCATGTGTAACACTGGGGGAATTAAGTTATTTTCCGAGAATCACAAGATATTGAGTGGAGGCTGGGGATTAATCCTGGTTTCCATGTTCCGACCAAATCTGACAGCTCTAGCCGTTAGGCCTCGGCTTCTCCTGTGTGTAAAATAATACCCTTCCTTAGGTTAAGTCCCTTTGTTTTTTTTTATGTATGTCTTTCCTTAATTTAACTCCTTTATGTTTCTAACCTGGTGAGTTGCACTGCACAGGGTCGCACCAATGACACACTTTCCTGCTTAGCTTAGCTGCCGGCAGCTCAAGTCCATGTGTCGAGGCAGCACAGTCTGCCTGGCACTCCTACTGGCGGAGTCAGGATGGCTCTGGATAGCGGAGCAGTGACTGGGAGTCCTCGTGCCCCTCCGTTGGGCCTCAGAGCAGTCACGTGGGCAATGCTATTGTCGGGCCTGGCAGCCAGACGCAGGGAAACCTTAGGGAAGAAAGCAGCAGGCAGAGGTCTGGATACAGCTGCCGTCAGGTGGTGAAGGCACCAGCTAAGCCTACAGGAGGAACAGGTACCCACACGATTCTGCCAGGTGACGCGCCAACACACCTCAGAGCAACCGGGACTGCAACACCTTTGCCATTGAGCGGCTGCATGCACAGGCGAAACATCCTCGTTGCCGGTGTAACACGTTGTGCACCATGTGGTGCGCTTCTGCAAGACGGGCTTTCGTGCCCAATAATACACATGCACACACAGTGGCTCACCGCCATGAGGAACGACCCTCAGGAGTGCTCCCCACATCCGAGTCCGCATGATGCATTTCCAGGGCCACTAGACCGACACAATATCATAACAGAAGTCAAAGACTAATTAGTAGGTTCTTTGTGATTCAGTGAGGACCCAGTAGTATCTGAATACTGTAAATGGCTTGACTTCACGCTGGTACTAATTTAATTTTCTAGCTGCAGAAAATCAGTCATTTTGTACACAGTTGGAAATAACATTTCTGGGTGTAAAAATCCACAAATCCTAATTCTGTAAATCCATGTCTGCAGATTACACCACCAAATTCCACGTTTTGCACACACAATTTCCATTCAGGTCCACAAAAAGTTTTGTAAATAAACAACTTAAACCATTTGCAGATTAGAACAGGGTAGAATTGTGTGACACTGATTCTCCCTGCTTGAATTCTGTCAACCAAGAATCAGCCAAATCGTCCCAGTTCTCCGAATAGCCATTATTTCAGACGAAATCTAAAACGAACAAGCATTGGCAGGCCAGTGCAGTGTTTAACTTCTTTTGTATTTTTATTTTTAATGTAAGAATGGGCCACAAAAGAAAACTAAAACCGTGCTGCCACATAAATGTGGCTGCCAATGCTTAAAAAAAGTTTAATTTAAAAGACTTGTGGCCGTTTTACCAGCCTTTTTTTATGCAAAAGCCTTTCAGTTGAAATATGCATTTTATTGTTATAATGTGTAAAGGGGACAAGAATAAATCACAGCTAACCATGCCCTGATGCTCTGAAACCGCAGGCAAGGCAGTTACAATGCTACAATGGCATGTAAACACTCTATAAGTAGAAAAAGGAGACAGTGAATACATCACAATGTAGCTGGGCATCCAAAGTGCTGTTGAAATAAGTCTCTTGTTAAAGTATTTTACCAGGCAATGGGGGGTCTGAGCTCCACGAACGGCCTCTTCTTGGATTTTCTGATGGCTATCCGGCTGATGAAGCATTAGTTGTTTGCTCTTTTCCGAATTGCAAAATCATACACTGTAATGTTTGCTGTGCTGTTAGAAGTCTGTAGAATCCTGGACATAGTTTCTTTTTTTTACCATATCTAGGGCTATGAATACCACATTGACTGATAATGAGTGAATTTGTTGATAATATTTCTTGCTTTATAATGATGGACTTCCTTACTGAATCGATATGGCTTAATATCCTTTTACACTGAAGAGCCTAGTAGATTATTTGACATCAGTGAATAGCTTAGATCTACACATGACGTGTTACATCAAACTTGATTGCTTAATGCCAAAGTAAAAAGGTTCATAGTTCAAACAATTATATAAAGGTGGCACCACTTCATGTTGATCAAGTGTGTTTGTTTAGCAGAATCTGAGTCTAATCGCAATCTGTAGTGATGCAAATGCTATAAAGTTGCACTTACATTTTTCATCAAAGTTGCCTGAATGTTGGCTCATTTATGATTGATAAATGATGATATAACAATGTTTGTTTGTATTTGTTGGCACATGTTGACTTATCTACAACTACTAGTAAGATTTTGTGATGGGGCATGGGTGTCAGATAATATATTTGATATATAAATGAGTAAACCCATACATCTTGGAGACAGGTTTATTTCTTCTTTGAACCAATGCATATTTAATACATATTTAAAATTGCTACTAAACTCCAGAAAAAATGCGCACGCCCATCCCCTGCCAAGCCCAGCCCCACCACTCACAGACCTCACAAGCCGCCACTGAAGTCTAATATAGCAATCTGCGTTGATTCTGCCTTTAAAATAATTCAAAACGAGTAAAACACCATGGGTAGTTAATGAGTGTGCTGCAGTTGCACATACTGCACCAGTTATGTGGTGAAATATTACGGAAGTAGCCACTATATGGCTGCTCTTTCTTCTCATTGATGTTGGTAAGAGTTTGGCTGCTGCCCGAGCGGAACCTACATTGTCTATTAACAAAGCTGGTAAATATTTTGACTTTACAAAAACCAGAAGTTATTGGCATTGTTAACACTGATTTCCTCGTGCTCCTTTTGTAATTATGCTTAACAATGGCTAAATTTCAACCTAGAGGAGAGGATTACACGCTGAAAATGTCAAACTATCTGTGGCTGTAGTCAAAGGGCTGCATGCGGGAACGGGCAGCGAAGCCTTTTATCTATTTAAGGTCAATGAAACGAGCAATATGTTAATGTCAATTATAAAATCAACTGATACTGTGTTAGTTAAAGTGCTTGATTAAAAGCATTTTCCTAATATGTCAGTGTTATTTTTTTCCCTCTCTCATATATTTCATCCGATTAAAGAAGGACAAAAGCACATTTTTACACCATTTAAGAAAATATTTGCATCTGTTTTGAAAGTACTGGATAGGGATCAAAGAGTAATCGCCCCTGTGTAAGAAGAGACAGTTAATGGGTCTGAGGTGCGCCCGTCCCACACCCTTCGCATGCACACAGTGAGAAAGCATTGGGGGGGGGGGGGTCTAGAAGGGGGTTTTGGGGGGGAGAGCTGGAATCAGCTATCTCCCCCCCGGGGATTTTGTGAGAGTAGTATAGCCCACGCGCGCCAATTTGGGCGCTGTTTTGGGCTGTACTTAGTTTTGTAATGGTAGCACAGGGCTACATTATAAAATGGGGGCAACATTTTAGTTCGCCACCATTTTGTAGTGAGGGGCTCGGCCAGTGGTCGAACTTTTTGCTGCTGTGCGTTACTGTGGGAGTGAGCTTTGTGGCAGTGTAGTTGAGCTTTGTGGCAGTGTAGTTAGAAGTGGGAGGTGTCAGGCGGATAAGGAGTCGAGAGGATACTGCAAAATATTAATTTACGTGGCCTAAGTATTTGTAGAAGGGTAAAAGGAGGTTTACCTGTAGCGGCGGGAGGTCGAATTCTGCAGGCGTCATGGATCGGCGGGTGAGGCAAGCCCTCGAATTGCTAAAAGAGGCGGGGCGCCTCGATCTCCTGGCGGCCCCCGTTGCGCCCAGGGAGCGGCCGGTCAGGAAGGCAGCGAGCGGCGTGGCGGCCGCGGTGGTGGCGTGCTCGCCTCCGCGTGAGCGCACGCAGGTGAGTAGGGTGGGGAAGGAGCGGAGCGGGAGGCTGGCCCTTGTAGTAAAGGGGCGGATTAAGGCGGCCCGAAGAGCCGGCCTCGCCCCTTGGGGGCGCGGCGGCCGCCGGGGAGAGACGGGGAAGCGGCCGGAGGCAGGTCGGGGATTCCCCCATTACCGGGAGGTCGGAGGCAGCGGGGGCATCCTTCGGGTTCGGCGGGCGCGCGGGAGGAGGGTGGGCGGGAGGAAAGGTTCGGTTCTGAAGACGGAGGAGAAGTTTGCAGGGCAGAGGAGCACCGGGGGAAAAGGAGTGAGGAAGGTAAGGTGCCGGCAGGGCTATCGATGGAAGTAGGGAGGGCGAGGGGATCCTCGGGTGCGGGAGGGATGGGAGGGGAGGAGGGGCACGCAATGGGACTTGATTTGGGGTCGACCAGCAGTGAAGAGGGAGCGGGGAGCCAACTGGGAGGGTGGGCAGGGGCCCCGGGTGAGACAGGAGTGGAATTAAGTCACATCCTGGAATGGAGTGACGATTCGGAGCAAGGGGAGGGTGCCTCCAGAGTTTAAGGTGCGCCCTCCCACCCGGACATATGGTGGAGTGGGTAGAGGTGAGACGGGGAGGGAGGATTTTGGCAGGGATGATGAGCAGAAGGGCAGACGGGCAAATTTAGGGGTGGGAGTAAGCAGCATCAGTGACCGTGATATGGGTTTTTTACAGGGAACACAGACTAAAAGAACGGATGGGGACCCAGGCGAGCTTTTCGCGGGCTTGGAACCCTGGAAAGAGGAAGAAGTGCTGGCGGGGCCCAGTACGGCTAGCTGGACAGGATACCGTCGTGGCGGTAAGGCGGTGCGAGCCAAGGAGTCAGTGCAGCAGCGCGCCACTGGATTGGGTTCTGCGCCTCCCAGTGGCAGGGTGAGCGAGGCAAGGCGGCATGGCTACGCATCACAGTGGAAGGGGCAAGTAACGCCCCTACGGCGACCGCGCGTTCCAGCGGCGCAGCTGGAGGACCTATTAAGGGAGGCGCGTTTTGAACACCACGCAAGGGGCATGGATACAGATGATGAGGACAGCGGGGATGGGTTAGATTTTGACGAGGACAGTTTCGAAGAAGGAGAGATCCGTGATGAGGAGACTTGGTGGTCAGTGGGGGGGGGGACTAATGATGTCCATAAGTCGTTGCAGGTGACGGATGGCACAGGAAAAGGGAAGAGTGCAGCAAAGCGGATGGTTCCGGAGCGGCCCCCGTTGCTGGGAAAAGGTGAGAAGCGAAAAGCCGTGACACAGGTTGGGGTGGCAGTAGGAACGGACGATTTGGAAGGGTCTGAAGGGGGAAGGCTATGGAAAGGGGTGTATGTAGTGGATGCGGGCGTGGGGCCTGATGAGGTAAAAGGGGAGGGGGCTCACGAAGACAAAGGTAAAAGTACGGATAAGGGGTCGGGAGCAAGCGGAGAGGAATTTGGACTGGGGAAAATTGGAGGTAAGCACAAGCGTTTGCCATACATGGGAACCGCTAAACCTCTGGGCGCGCATCTTATGCCAGCGACGAAGGAGAAGATATGCAAAGGGGAATATGTGGACATGCTCAAATTGTTACACAGGGAGGTACGGGCCAAAGAAGGGTCCAAGGAGGAGGAATATGAGCTGGCAAAGCGGCCCAGAGTCCCGGTGACAATAGAGAATTGGACTGCGGCATTCTTGATTCACGCTAGTGTATACTGCGAGCGGCACCCTGACAGGTCGGTGGCACTCTTCAAATATATGGACATAATTAGGAAGGCATATTTGAATTTTGGGGGGTATGCGTGGGCACAGTACGACGAGGAATTCAGGGCGCGTATGGCGGCGGATGAGGATGCGCAGTGGGGCGAAATTGATTCTGACTTGTGGCAGCACACAATGGGCCCAGCCAAGTTTGGGAAAACATTATTTACGGCTAGTGGGCTGCCGATTATTTATCGCCCCTTTCGGGATCGCCCCACCCAGAGTGGGGCAAATGCTACCAACTCAAGTGACAAAGGGGCAACGGGTTCCGCCAGCTACGGGGGTCGGAAAGCGGGCGCGTGCTGGGACTTTAACAAGGGCTTATGTACGAGGGAGTACTGCAGATTTAAACATGAGTGCTCCAAATTCGGGGGAAAACACGCCCTTACCAATTGCTTTGGGGGAGCCGGCGGTGGGCAACAGTTCATGGCGTCGGGAGGGAACGTCGGAGGAAATGCAAGTCAGCCCAAGCCCAAGGGGCAGGGGTCTCTGGGAAAAAGCTTTTACGCCGGTTAGATTGGAGCGCGTACGGTTCTGGGCGAGGCGGTACCCGGTGAGGGAGCACGCGCATTTGCTCATGCAGGGTTTCTCGGAAGGTTTTGAACTGGGCTACACGGGGCCGCGGAAACGTCGGTGGGCTGAGAATTTGCGTTCGGTTTGGGGGAAGGAGGAGCTTGTGCGGCTCAAATTGGAAAAAGAGGTTGCGGAGGGGAGGATGGAAGGCCCTTTTACTGATTGGCCTCTGGATAATTTGATGGTGTCCCCGATCGGTGGGGTGCCCAAGAAGGAGCCTGGGCAATATCGGTTAATACATCATTTGTCGTGGTCGGAAGGGGCGTCGGTTAACGACTTTATACCGGAAGAATCTTCGAAGGTGTCATATGCCTCGGTAGACGTGGCAATGGCATTGGTGGAGGAATTGGGTCGGGGTACGCTGATGGCGAAGACAGACATTAAATCTGCCTTTCGTTTATTGCCAGTGCATCCCAGAGATTACGAATTGCTAGGCATCCAATTCCAGGGCAACTGGTATGTGGACAAAGCGCTGCCCATGGGTTGTTCGAGTTCGTGTTTTTTATTCGAATGCTTCAGCACCTTTTTGCAGTGGATCTTTGTGACAGCAACGGGTCACACGGTGGTCACGCATTATTTGGACGATTTTTTTCATCGCAGGACCTAAAAATTCGGAATCCTGCGAAGTGGCGCTGCAGAGATTCCAAGCAATTATGGGGGACCTGGGTGTGCCCCTGGCCCCCGAAAAGACGGTGTGGTCCTGTATGGCCTTGTCATTTTTGGGAATAGAACTGGATACCCAGGTCATGATGGCGCGTTTGCCTAATGAGAAGTGTTTTCACATGTTGGAAACTGTGAGCTTGGTGTTACGGCGGAAGAAGGTGACCGTAAAGGATATACAGGTGCTTTTGGGTCATTTGAATTTCGCGTGCAGGGTGGTGCGTGCGGGCAGGACTTTTTGTAGGCGGCTCGGGATGGCTTTGTCTGGGGGTACGGCGCCGCATCATCATGTACGGCTCAGTGCTGGGGTGAAGGAGGATTTGAGGATGTGGTGCACATTTTTAGAATCGTTTAATGGCATTCCAATTCAGGCATGGCCACTCTATGAGTGGGATGTAAAAAAAAATTCAGATGCGGCGGGGACGTCGGGGTTCGGCGTGTATTGGCAGGGGAACTTTTGGGCGGAACCGTGGCCAGAGAGTTGGCGTGCGGGGGGTCGGAGTATTGCGTTTTTGGAGTTATTTCCGCTGGTGGTGGCAGTGTATTTATGGGGGCAATGTTTAGAGCACAAGCGAGTGCTATTTCGGGTGGACAACTTGGCGGTAGTACAAGTGGTGAACAGGCAGTCAGCGAGGGAGGCACAGGTATGGCAGTTGCTTCGGGTTTTTGTATTGGAGTGCTTGCGGCGCAACATTTATTTTCAGGCGAGACACGTTGCGGGAGTGGATAATGACATTGCGGATGCCTTATCTCGTTCGCAGTGGCAGAGGTTCCATGGGTTGGTTGCGGACGAGCAGGTGCACAGGATGGAGATGCCGACGGCCCTGTGGAGAGTAGGAGAAAAAGGATTCTCCGGTTGGTCGTGAATTCGTTGGCTCCTTCGACCCAGTGCAAGTATGTTAAGGCTTGGCAGGAATTTTTGCAGTCAGGAGCACGCAGGCGGCAATGGACACAGGATCGGGCGGAGGATGTGATTACTTTTGTGATGGATATGATTGATAAGCGTTTATCCAAGGTGTCCATTGCAGGGAAATTAGCAGGGGTGGCATTTATGGGTAAAATGTTGTGGGGTTATGCTCCGTCGGCGGGGGAATTCAGGCAAAGGCTTTTGGAAGGTTGGGCGAGGGAGCGGGGTAGGAAAACGCGGCAGCGGCGGCCGATTTCGTTGGATATTTTGAGGGCGTTGTTGTCATTGACGGCGACCGTTTGTCGTAGTCTGGAGGAAGCGCTGTTGTTTAGGACACTGATGTCCTGGATGTTTTTTGGGGCTTTCCGCGTCTCTGAATTATTGGGGTCAAAATTTTGGGAAGGGGTTCAGTGGGGTGACGTTTCTATTTCTAAGAGGGGGGTCGGGGTATTTTTTAGACGTTCCAAGACTGATCAGAAGGGGAGCGGGAGGCAGGTTTTTATGCGGACTTACCCTGTGCAGGACATTTGCCCTAGGTTTTTAGCTTGCCGGTTACAGGGGGGGAGGTTTGGACAGGCGGGACTGGTATTTTGTCATGAGAACGGTGAGGCAGTGTCAGCATACCAGTTGTTGGCGGTTTTGAGAGCTTGTTTGACAGATTCAGGCGTCGAAGCGTCGCAGTTTGGGACACATTCTTTTCGGATTGGCATGGCGACTGAGGCGGGGCGTAGGGGATGGCAGAGAGAGGCGGTTCAGGAATTGGGTAGGTGGAAGTCAGAGGCTTATAAGAAGTACGTGAGGTAGATATGGTTGAGTAGCAGGGGAAACTAATGCTTGTTTTCTTTACTGCAGGGTCGGTTCCAGGTCCATCGATGCAGAAGTTGTACATTTGGGTCGTGGGACATTCCTTCATTAAGTGGGCGGCGAGACAAGCTAAGTCAACAAGATTGGGGCCTAATTTGGGTTTGGATGCAAATCGTTATTGGGTTCGTTGGGAGGGGCGGGGGGGACATGTGTTGGCAGGACTTGTTGGGGATGTTGCAGAGGCTCAAAGGGAGGGGACATTGTCCGGATGTATTGTTGATACACCTAGGAGAGAATGACATGGTAAAAAGGACGGGGTTGGACATAATTAAGGATATGAAGAAGGACTTGGCTTTAATCAGACAGCAGTGGTACGGGTGTCATGTGATGTGGACGGCTTTCGTGCCTCGCCTAATTTGGAGGGGTGCTCGCAGACCAGGTGCCATTGAAAAGGCCAGGAAGAAAATTAATAAGGAAATGAAGACTTTCTGTATCGAGCAGGGTTTCACATACGTGGAACATGTAGATATTCGTTTCGAAGATAAAGAATTTTTCAGGAGCGACGGTGTACACCTGTCCTTTTTGGGCATGGAGCTGTACCTGCTCCAAATGAAAGAGGTGTTGTTGTTGGCCTTTAAAGAAGGATAAGCTAAGGGATTGTCAGGGAGACGGATCGGGATGGGGGGGCAGAAAAGGAGAGGACGGCTAGGCCGGTTCCTCGTCCTTTTCTGGTGGCGGAGACAGAGAACGGGCACATGACAGACGTGAACGGATGGGAAGAAAACAAGACAAGACAAATGCTGATTGGATAAGGGTGGACAGTAGCAGGGAGACCTAGTTAATATCGAAGGTGAAGGGCTGGCGACTTGCACGCTCAAGACGCTATCAAACGACTATTAAGGTACTTGGCAGAGTAGATAGGAGCACGAAGTAAGGAGGACTGGACTATGGAGCGGCAAGTGCAAAAGGGGAGGGTGGGGGGAGGGGTGGGTAGGGGAGGGGGGGGTATTTGATAGGAGAATTTATGTATAGTGAGGTTTTAGTTTTGTAAGGCACAAGGCCAAGGGATTGAAAATTGTGAGTGCACCTGTTTCCAATAAAGCGGCCTTTTACACACAAAATTGGTGTGATGGAGCAATACTTATCTCTCGCAAAGCAGCACGTGAGGCCGAGGTCTAGGAGTGCCAGTCGCACTGAATGTAACACATAAACAGCTCGGTATGGGGGGTGCTCCAGTTGAGAGCACCTCTAGGTCTCGGCAGACACTTCTTTCTCTTTCACGTAGTATTCTTTTTAAAGTAAGAGATCACGCAGCATCCTGATAAAGGGCAGGTTACGAATGAATCAATTCTGCAAATTAGTTAGTCTCTGAACATCGAGATTTTAGTTTACAAACACCTTTAGAACTGGCCCTTTTTGGTTATCTACCCCGTGTAGCCTATCTTCTGGTCGAATAGAATTGTACATCTGTTGCATTGTCTCTGTAGAGGTGTGGGATTTCCTTTCATTTTTCATTGTTAAGACCGAATGCGGCCTCTGACTATCATTTGTGGTTTCACTCATCTAAGAGCACGGAAGCAATGTAGTATGCGGGCTGCTTTGTTTTATAAGTTTGCACATACTATCCTACATGTTCCTCCTGCAACTTTTGTGAGTTAATCTCACAATTCACTATCATACACTTATAAATAGGCCATGGCCTTCCATGGTGATAAAAATAAAGGTGGAACAGTGCAAAGGTAAGCGTGTTATCACAGTATAGCCAGGACCACAGGGTTTATGCGGCAGGGAAGGGTCAAATTACGCGGAAGAGTTGAGTAAATTATACGGCAAGAAAAGGCAAATTATGCAGCTGATGCTGCACATTTTGTGATAGTATTGATTCAATATTTCTTTATTTTCATGCTTGTTAACACAGACTTGGGCATTGGTTGCACCTCATTAGAACCAGTTCAACACCTACATGTAGCAATGAGCAACATAAAGGTAATCAATGAACCTTTGCAAAGAGCCTCCTACTGCGAGGCAATATGTGTTGCTGCATTTTTAGCAACCTTTGAACCATTTGAGTTAGAATTCTTTTTGTTAAATTCCACAGATTATGCAGCAGATGAAGGATTATGTGGCAAATGCAGCAAATCTATAATTGTGCACTGGCCTCAGCTGCACAATCACATAATTCCAGTGTCTCAGAGTAAAGCAAAAGAGACATGAACAAAACTGTTTTACTACCTCGCAGATTGCATGTAACAATTAATAATCTGCTACTTATTTACTTCTAAACATGGACCCCGGAGTAGTTTGCTACTTGCCTCAAAACTCAGCAACGCATCACCAGGGGTAGGAAGCACTATATAAATACAATTTATAGTTACATGAAAAAAATGATGCCATAATCTAAATATGCAGATATAAAAAGTAAGGGAGGAGCATCCTCAGTCATGAGAGTCAAAGGATCATGGCTCACTCAAGACTGCCTCTGGTGAGTTAAGACTCTTTTCCAAATGTTATAAATAAATAATTACCCTATGCATATATATACAAATATTACCTACTGCCTACCTGTTAACTAGATAGGACCTAGTTTCCATTGAAAAAGCATTTTTTGACTTGCCTATATCTTTTGCACCAATGGACGAATCTTCACAAAAAGTTCTTAAAAAGTGCTCCCTAGAGCCTTGTTGTGCATAGAAAGATTCAGGGTGACCCAACAAGCGGGGGCTGACAAAAAAGGGGGGGGGGGGTTGAAAAAAATGTTTGCTTCCCATGTTAATTCAAATACACTCTTTAGATGCCTGAACCACTGGATGGAATTACACCAAATTTGGCAGAAAAGTAGCTTTTGATCTGCAGATGAGTCGTTTTCTTATTTGGTGTAAATCCATTCAGTAGTTTAGGAGAAATTAAAGGAAATCTAAATTTGATTTCCTAGGGTTGTGACAAATTTGTGAACACTGATGATCTTGTGCTGAGATATGATTGTCTGCCAACACTTAACCAGAAGTGTTGACAGCCGTTTTGCGACTCGGCTTCAACGAGTCTCAAAAATGAACATAAAAAAAAGAAAGAGGGGTAGGGTACCTTTACCCTACCCCACTGGCCTTGGTGCAGGGGTCCCCCACCTAAATGCTAAAAAGCATTTAATCTTAAAAAAGGCAAAATAATGACTAATCGCACATTTCACCATATTTTTTTTTTTAAAAGCAAGCACAATCTTCCACGCTTACTTTGAATTTTGCTCCCTGGTGGGCCAAGGGGGATAATATTTTGAGGAGGGTGGCACACACCTCCCTGGGGCAAAGTTGTAAAAAAAAATATATGAAGGCTACTGGACGGATTTGCACCAAATAAGAAAAAGCATGTTCTACAGAACAAAAGCTACGTTTCTGCCAAATGAACAAGTTATTTCCCTTTGGTAACAATTTATCTGCTAGAGACATATTCTAGTTACAAATTTCTTACCTTAGAATTTCCCCCAGGCATCAGGTTGGGTCTGGAGATTTTTCTTTGAGCGGTTCCCTTGCGCGCCGTCAGGTAGCGTCAGTCGACTCTGCATTTGTCGTTGGCGTTGTGGTCGCCGTGATGATGTTGGTGTCATACATAGGCACCACCACCACGACTTTCCACACCAAAGTGCGGAGCCATGAAGAACACTGAAAACTGTGCCACAGAACTAAGGCCCTGAAAAGGGAATCCCTATCCCTAGAAATCATTTTACAAGTGGTGAGGGTGGGTGGGTCGGCATTGAATCTGCAACTAGAATATGTCTCTACCAGATACATTGTTACCAAAGGTAAGTAACTGGTTGTTCTCATAGAGACTTCTAGTTGCAGATTCCTTACCTTAGAATAGATACCCAAGCAATACCATCCTCGGTGGTGGGCTGCGAGCCGAGCTGATACTTAAAAGTCCTGCAGTACCGAACGACCAAAGTAGCAGTTTCTTCAGACCTGACTGTCCAGGCAGAAATGTTTCATAAACGGGTGCAGGGATGCCCACATTGCTGCCTGGTGGATATCGATGACAGGAACTCTGCGTGCTAAAGCTGTGGAAGCAGCAGTTGCTCTTGTAGAGTGAGCACGCACACAAGCCCTGAGGAGGTTGCTTCTTTGCCAAAACGTAGCACAGTTTGAGTCAAAGTAGTACTCATCATGTTATAGTACGCTTCTGCACTGCCTTGCCTTTCTTCACACCCACATACCCAACAAAGAGTTGATCGTCCACCTGGACATCTTTGGTAGAACGCAACGCTCTTTTTGGATCCGGATGGTGGAGTCTATCCTCCTTGTGAGAAGGATGTGGGGGGGTGTAAAAAGTAGGCAAAGTGATGGACTGGCCTACATGAAAAGGCGTAACAATCTTGGGAAGGAGGGAGGCCCTTGTACGAAGAACCACAGGGTGAACAGACAAAAATGGGTTTTGAAGAAAGAGCCTGAACCTCACTCACTCTGCAAACAGAAGTGATGCCAACAAGAAATGCAGTTTTGAGAGTAAGTAGTCACAAGGGGCAATTGTGCAACAGCTCGAAAGGGGCACACAACAAGTAATTGAGGACCTGATTGAGGTCCCACTGGGGCATAATAGAGGGAGTGGGAGGAAGCAAATGTTTGAGTCCCTTAAGGAATCTACCACCAATAGGAGATTTGAAAGGGGAAAGTGTGTCTGGCAATCTAAGAAAGGCTGAGATAGTTGATAAGCAACTTTTAGATGTGCCCAAATCAGAGCCCTGCTGGGCCAAAGAAAGGAAGAAAAAAAGAACCTCTGAGAGAAGAGCAGAAAGGGGATCAACAGATTTGTTGGTACACCATGCCACAAATTTAAGGCAACAACAGGCGTATACTGTTTTGGTGGAGGTACTCCTGGCTGCCACAATAACGTCACAGACTTTGGGCGGAAGGTCAAAAGCTGTCAGCCTCCGCCTCTCAATCGCCACGCATGAAGACGAAGATTGGACAGGTTCGGGTGGAAGACTGTCACCTGTTGCTGTGGCAGAAGATCTTAATGAAGGGGCATTCTGATTGAAGGATCTGTGGCCATGCTCAATAGCTCTGGAAACCATACTCTACATGCCCAGTCTGGAGCCACAAGGATTACTTGGGCCCGGTCGTTCTTGATCTTCTTCAGAACTCTGGACAGAAGTGGTATAGGTGGGAAGGCGTAAAGGAGGCCTGAGTTCCACTCAAGATGAAAAGCGTCACTGAGCAAGTGCTGCCTTGGAAACTCCAACGCACAAACTAGCTGATGTTGTGCGTTCTCTGCAGAAGCTAAGATCTAACCAAGGCTCTCCCCACTGCTGAAAGAGACCTTGCGCCACCTCCAGATGGAGAAGCCATTTGTGATCGACTATGCATGGACGGCTGAGTTTGTCTGCTCTGGCGTTCAGAGAGCACGGCAGATGTTGATCCAGCAGGGTAATACCCTGATGTGCTAGCCACGTCCAGGGGCACAGAGCCTCTTGACAAAGGGTACAGGACCCCACTCCGCCCTGTTTGTTGCAGTACCCTATGGCAGTAGTGTTGTCCGTGAACACCTGCACCACTTTCCCTTTGAGAGAGGGAAGGAATGCTTTCAACGCAAGTCTTATCACCTGGAGCTCCAGAAGATTGATGTGGAGTTCAGACACCACCGGAGACCAAAGACCTCTGATCTCCACCTCTCCCATGTGGTCACCCCATCCCAGGAATGACTCGTCTGTCACTACTGTAAGATATGGTTGGGGAAAAGAAAGGGATATGCCACTGACCCAATTCTGATTCAAAAGCCACCACTGCAGATCTTTTGCAGTCCCGTCTGAGATCTGTACCATGTCAGAGAGATTCCCCTGATGTTGAGCCCACTCGAACTTCAAGACCCACTACAGAGCCCACATATGCCATACGGCATGTGTCACCAGCAGGATGCAGCAGGCCATTAGGCCCAGCAGTCTCAGAGTCATTCTCACCGAAACCCAGGATAGAGGCCGAAACATCAGAATCATTGCCTGAGTATACTGGACTCGCTTTTCGGGAGAATAGGCTGAAACTGCACTGTATCCAGAACAGCTACGATGCAAGAGAGCGTCTGAGAGGGAGTCAGATGTGACTTAGGCGTGTTTATAATGAACCCCAGTGTGTATAGAAGGTTTGCCGTAGTCTGACGGTGGGAGACGACTCTCTGGTGCGTGTCCGCCTTCAACAGCCAGTCGTCGAGGTAGGGGAAGACTGAAATCCCTAACCTGCGCAAATGAGCTGCAACCACCGCCATCACTTTCTTGAACATCCGGGGGCTCTGGTAAACTTTGCTGTGCTCTCCATTCACCAACAGCTTGAGAGATGATAGCCCGGGCCTCCTCCGGGATCGGTGGCAAGACTTGAGTGACCGTATCCCACAATGAGTGGGTATAGCATCCCAAAAGGCACAGGAGGAGGAGAAAGCATGCCAGCATCTGGAGAAGTATCCAGACCACTGGCTTCACCCAATTCCTGTGGCCCAAGGAACCGCCACCCCCAAGGGCGGGCTCCTGCTATGTCCCGGGGTGTCCACTCCTGGGACATAGCTATTTGCTGTGGTTTTACAGCCAAGCCACAGCAAATACTTGAGTTTTTGACAGCGGGACCTGTCAAACAGGTCCCAATGGCAAATACTGAAGCTTTCATCTCTGTCCCCTCATGCATGCACAGAACAAAGATGAAATGCTTTAGCAAACAGGGAGCTGCTGTTAAAAGCAGCCCCTTATTTGCTGAAGCAATGGTACTGTGAGGTAAACCTTGAGGCTTACCTCGTGGTCCCAGGTAACCCGTAAAGAGCAGTTTAGTGATTAAAAAAAAAAAAAAAAATGAAGGGACTGCAGATGAGCCCTTGAGGGCTCACTCGCAGTCCCAGATAGCCCATAAAGGGTTAAAACAAAGAAAAAGCAATAGTGCAGTGTGAAAGTTGCCGACCTTTACACTGAACATTCAGGCTTCAAGTCCAACAGGACTCACTTCCCTCTTTTTTTTGTTTTTAAATTACAAATGAGTTTAATTTTGAAAAATTACAGATACATTTTTTACCCTGCCAATGGGGCTACCTAGGGCCTACCTTAGGGGTGTCTTACATGTAGGAAAAGGGAAGGTTTAGGCCTGGCAAGTCGGTACACTTGCCAAGTCGAATTGGCAGTTAAATTCTGCACACACAGATACTGCAGTGGCAGATCTGAGCCATGTTTACAGGGCTACTAATGTGGGTGGCACAACCAGTGCTGCAGGCCCACTAGTAGCATTTGATTTACGGGCCCTGGGCACCTCTAGTGCACTGTACTAGGGACTTACCAGTAAATCAAATATACTAATCATGGAGATCCAATTAAACACACATTTTATATAGGAGCACTTGCACTTTAGCACTGGTTAGTAGTGGTAAAGTGCCCAGAGTAACAAAAACAGCAAAAACAAAGTCCAGCACACATCAGCAACCTGGGAAACAGAGGCAAAATGTTAGGGGAGACCACACCAAGTCTAACAATCACAAACCCACTCACAGACCCACTGGCACCCTAATGCCAGTGTACTCACAGACCCGCACATACACTGATGCACCTACTAAAACACTGACGTATGCCCTCCTACACCCAGACAGACAATCTGACAGCCACTCTCATCCCCAGATAACACCTATTGTCACACCCAGAGAGGTCGCGCCAAAATCCCACCGGGGACAGCCAAAGGGACATGCACAGCATGGGTTTGGGTGGTTAGGGGGAGTTGGCTGCAGGATCTGCCTGCAGGCCAAGTCTTGCGGGCAACCTCCCATGTGCATGGGTGAAGGATCGTGCAAGTTGCAAGGTTGGGTGCTTATAGGGGGTTGGCCCAAATTACTATACGTTAAAAAAACTTTGAAATGCAATAAAAAACAAAGGTTACAGGGATGTTATAGTTAGGCTTGCAGTTTAAATGTACAAACCATAGAATTTCACCAGTTATAGTTAGAGTTACCTCAAGTAACTATAAATCATGCCCTAAGGTAACTATAACTTGTGCCTCACCATGCACTGCTAATGAACCCACAAATTACACCACTTATGACATCTTTGATAACATCATTGATAATATCAAAGTAGTATTTGTAGTAAACTCTTAGACAAAAAAAACGGTGCATGGCAGGGGCACGAGTTTTTGTTACCTTAGGGCATGAGTTATATTTACTTGAGGTAACTCTAACTGTAACTGGTGAATTTCTATGGGTTTGCATATTTAAAATGTGATGTGAGCCTAACTATAACGTCCCTGTAACCTTAGTTTTTTAAGTGGATATATGCTCATATGAATATATATATATATATATATATATATATATATATATATATATATATATTCACTTAAAAAAGCAAAGGTTACACGGACGTTATACTTAGGTTTGGAATTTACACGCACAAAACCAGAGAAATTCAGCAGTTATAGTTAGAGTTATTTCAAGTGACTGTAACTCATGTCCCAAGATATCTATAACTCGCAACCCCTCCATGCACAGTTTTTTCTTCAATAAGTTGTCTTCTAACATTTCAATGATATTTTTATTGACCTTATTAAAGTTGTCCTGAGTGCTGTAATATCTGGGGTAATTAGCAGTGCATGGCGGGAGAGTGAGTTTTGGTTATCTTAGGCAGCGAGTTATAGTTACTTGAAATAACTCTAACTATAACTGCTGAATTTCAATTCTTTTGTATGAGTGAAATCTGAGCCTAACTATAACGTCCCTGTAACCTTTGGTTTTAATGTGAATTTCTAAGGTTTTTTTAAAATTCTATTACCTAAGTATACTGACCCTGTAACCTTTGTTTTTTCAGTGAATTTCTATGTCTTTTTTATTGTAAAGTAATTGTCATTACTATGCATTATTCCAGCTACTGCCATGCATAGCTGAAGGCCATGTGTGGCGGGGATTGCCCAGCTTTTGGTCAAATCCTTCACCCAACCCCCTATAACCACCCGACCCCAAGCCACACACAGCTCATGGCCGTATGTAGTGGGAATTGGCTGCAGGGCATGACATGCGGACAGCCCATGTGGCCAAACCCCCTATCCACCCAACCCCACGCTGCACACTGCCTTTGGCCATGCACACCAGGAGGTGGCCACAGGGCCTGTCTCTCTGGGTGTGGAAGTAGGTGTGAAAGGGTGTCTCTGGGTGTGATAGTGGCTGTGAGAGTATGTGTCTGGGTGTGAGAGGGTCTATGTGGGTGTGAGAGTGGTTGTGAGAGTGTCTAATTGTGTCCCAATAGATAAAAGAAGCATTCACCTACACAAAGAATTTCACATTGTTTTTCAATATGGAATCACCATTTAAGCACACTTGCACACTTGCTTTGGCTTTGCAAAGCCCAAGAGTTGGGATCATTTGTCCTTTCCAGAAATGGAGCTTCATCTGGGGCAGCTGCTTCATTCATATTTGTAAATGGTTCCTGTTGAGGTTTAACTTTGTAATGAGTGAAATGTGTATCATGGCCAGAACGGAAGCTCACCTGCTCGTCTATCAAACAAGAGTCCACAGTTTACATAAAATGTGTGGCCCCCCTCTGCATATAATCCAAACATCCCCAGGGAGGTGGATGCCCCCAGGGCATAAATAAGCCCAGGAAGGGGGCCCTGCGCACCCCTCCCTTATTTTTTACATGCCCCCGTGACCTGGACCACCTGGGGGCTTTATTAAGACAAGCATGGAAGAACGCTCTTCTGTTTTTTATTTTTGGCCGCAAATTCATGATCTTGTCATGAATTTGCAGCATTTTTTTTAGGTGCTTTTTTGCCCTGCCAGGGTCCCTCTGCGACCCGATCATCAGAGCTAAGGGGTCAAGGTATCCCTACACGGGCCCCTTTTCTTTTTGTTTCACTCTTTTTCTGGGACTCAGCTGAGTCCCAAGATGGCTGCCAACACTTCCTTGTTATAGTGCTGGCAGCCAATCAGAGCTCTGCAGATCTCTGCACAAGCTCTTTTTACTTGTGAAGTCATGGGAGAGGAACCATGACCCTAGATATACAAATTTGGTTTTCCTTTAATTTATTTTAATCTACTGAATGGATTTGCACCAAATAACAAAAGTGTAATCTGCGGACCAAAAGCTACCTTTCTGCCTTTCCATCCAGCGGTTCAGCTTGCAGTTGTGTTAAAAAATCCTATAGGAATAAACATGGGAAATGCAAGTTTTTTGCCCCCCCCTCTTTTCTCAGCCCCCGCTTGATCACCCCAAAGCTTTCTGGGTGTAACAAGAATTAGTGGTACACTTTTTTTTTGAAAATCTTGTTAAGATTTGTCAAATGGTGTCAAAGATAGAGGCAAGTCAAAAAATGCTTTTTCTATTGAAACACGGACCCTAACTATAACTTTTTTTTTGAAAATCTTGTTAAGATTTGTCAAATGGTGTCAAAGATAGAGGCAAGTCAAAAAACGCTTTTTCTATTGAAACACGGACCCTAACTATAACTACCTACTGGCGACAGCCACAAGGTAATATATATATACTGGGGCGGACTGGTATTTAAAGAGACTAATCAGGTGCCTGTAATTAGACAAGCTGAAGCCATGCCGGTCTTTTCAGTAAGAAAGAAATGGCTGGAACACTTCCAGCACTGGCTGCACCTATGAGGGTGAAACACTTTTATATTTTTCTCTGCTGAAGAAAGGATTGACCTAGAAACACGTGTCCGGAGATGATTTTATAACTTAAGGCCTGGAATAATGAAACTGCTTAAAGAATTCACTGTGAGTTGCTGGCTTTGCTTTTTCTTCCCGTTTATATAACCCGTTGGGAGTGCACTTTCACATGAGGACAACTTCGTTTTTGATATATATATACATATATATATATATATATATATATATATATATATATATATATATATATATATGCAAAAAAGAATAGAGAACTCTGGGTACTTCGCAAGTTTAGCTGTAGAGCAGCTCTAGTAAGGAGCACTCTGCAACACCAGCAACACTCTAGATTTGCTCACCTCAAATGTCTGTTTATCTAGCAAAGTTTTTAAGCATAAGATTAGCACAGTGCTATCCACACCGAGCTAGATAGTGACAAAGTCTTTCAGCATAGGTTTGACACAGTGTCAACCTTGCCGAGCTGTAAAATTACAAAAGCCATTTACCACTCCAGGCACAGTAATACAGCTTTGGACTGGTAAAATACCATCCAAGCCAACCTAGAATGAGTAAAAGCAACCCCTGACATGTGTTTCACTCTCATTAGAGCTCATCAGAGAGATTTAGCTTTGTCCAGACACCAGGGAGCACCCAGTATAAGTCAAAACAAATCCCTTTCAGGGTTAGAGTGACTCATAAATTATGCAGAAAAGGAGAGAGAACTCTGGATAGTTCCCAAATTTAGGTGGAGAGCAGGTATAGTGAGGAGCACTCTGCAACACCAGTGACACTCTAGATTTGCTCACCTCAAATGTCTGTTTATCTAGGAATGGAATGGAATGGAGTAAAACAAAGCAGAGTGGTATAGAGTGGAATAGCACAGAGGTGACGTACAGTGGAGTGGCATAGAGTAGAGTGGCATAGAGTGGAATGGCATAGAGTGGCGTAGAGCGAAGTGGCATAGAGTGGCATAGAATTGAGTGGCTTACAGTGGAGTGACATAAAGTGGAGTGGCATGGAGTGGAGTGGCATAGAGTGGCCTAGAGTGAAGTGTCATAGAGTGGCATTGAATTGAGTGGCTTACAGTGGAGTGGCATAAAGTGGAGTAGCATAGAGTGAAATGGCATAGTGAAGAGTGGCATAGAGTGGAGTGGCGCACAGTAGAGTGGCATTGAGTGTAGTGGCATAGAGGTGAGTGGCATCCATTGGAGTGGCATAGAATGTAGTGGTATAGCATGAAGCGGTGTAGTATGCAATAGAGTAGAATGGAGTGTTGTAGAGTTGAATGTAAACAAGTGGAGTGGTGTAGATTGGAGTGGCATAAAGTGGAGTGGTACAGACTGGAGTGGCATAGAGTAGAGTGGTGTAGAGTGGAGTGGTGTAGAGTGGAATGGTGTAGCGTGGAGTGTTGTAAAGTGGAGTTGCTTAGAGTGGAATGACATTGAGAGGAGTGGGGTAGACTAGGGTGTCTTAGAGTAAAATAGAATAGAGTGGGATGGCACAGAGTTGAGTGGTGTATAACGTAGTTTGGAGTGGTGTACAGTGGAATGCATTACAGTGGAGTAGCATAGAATGGAGTGGCAATGAGTGGAGTTGCTTGGCGTGCAGTGGGGTGGGGTGCAGTGGAGAGGTGTACACTGAAAAAGCATAGAGTGAACTGGAGTAGAGTGGAGTGGTGTACAGTGGGACAGCATATAGTTTTGTGGCATATAGTGGAGTGGCATAGAGTGCTGTAGAGTGGTATAGCGTAGCATGGAGTGATGTAGAATGGAGTGGCTTGGATTGGAGTAGAGTGGAATAATGTAGAGTGGAGTGGCGCGAAGTCGAGTGGATTACAGAGTAGAGTGGCGTAGACGTGAGAGTCATAGAGTGGAATAGCATTAAGTGGAGTGGCATAGAGTGGAATGACTTAGACTGGAGTGGTGTAGAGTAGAGTGGCATAGAGTGGAGGGACAGCGAGGCAATATATATATTAAACTACTGAAACTTGAGCATGCACATAATCACACACATCTTTGATCATATTTGAACATAATTTATAAATATGTATATGGGTATGGATGTATCTACATATTACCCAGTGGGCTTCACCACTGTTGGAAAGTGGTTTATTAGTAAGGGCAGGTAAGTACCTACACTTTGAAACAGGCCACTAACCTCCACTTAGGTCCAGTTAGGTCTCAGTAAATTAAACCGAGCTCAACCCTTGGTAGCTTGGCAATGAGCGACAAGTCTTAACTTAGGGGACAAGTGTGTAAAGCATTCAAAAATCACAAAACAATAAATAAGTGAAACACAAAACACAATAAAAATCCAATAACAATTTATAAAAATAGATTATATTTTTATCTGAATAAATGAATGAATGAATGAATGAATCTTTATTTGCATGATTATTTAAACCCTTTGCAAAACATAATACATGAAAATTATTAGGACTGCCACAAACTTAAAATTAAAGCTCATCATAAAAAGCTGAGTCCTTCCAAAATCTTTCATCGCACCTTTACATAAAGTTCTCTTAGACTATTGCAAATATAAATCACAGAAAAAAGTGCTTGTTGTAAAGTGCTATATGGGTGGGAATCATTAAAAATATAAAATGCAAAATCCTTACAGAACATGTTAATAACACATTACATAAGGTTCCCTGAGTCTACTGAGATTATAAAATCAGGGTTCACTACAAAGTGCTTATTAAACGGTGTTGTATAGCTGGAGGCCACCATATATTTGGAGTGTAGGGTGAATGCAGAACATGAATTAATAATTGTTTGTTGCATGGTTGTTAAAAATTATTACCTGAAAAAAGTGTGATACATATACAGGAAAATATAAAATAGGAGAATATAAAATAATATATGTAAAACATTCTCTAAGACTTTAAAATAAGAATACAAGTGCCCTGTAATGCAACATCCTCCACCACTGGCACCTTTCCCTTGTGGCAGTGTCCTAATATTCTGGCACTACCTCCGGTCTCATATGTAAATGCCAGTGCAACAGATATTTGTCCTCTTTGATCTTGATTAGGGTCAACATTTGGGGTGATGAGTCATCCACTTCGTAAGCAATGTTGCTTTAGGTGCTGCCTCCTCCTTTTTGATTTCTTCACGTTGATGGGCGCGTGCTAGCTGTAGGGTTTTTCTCATGGTGCTAGTAAGTTTCCCAAAACGGGCCAATTCCATGGAAGTCTCAGACGTAAATATGTATTTAACAGAATCTTTACATGTCCTTGGCCCATATTTCAGAAAAAGAGGTTTTAAAAGTAGGCGTCTCTTTGAGGCCAAGCCCGGGCAGCAGCATATTAAGACCCTCATTACAACCCTGGTGGTCGGTGATAAAGTGACGGTAATACTGTCAACAGGCCGGCGGTAAAAAGAAATTTAATTTTGACCTCGGCGGAAACCGCCAGCACAGACAGCCACTTTAACACAGCGACTGCCACGGCGGTAGCAACAAGCACCACGGATGTAACCGACAACAGCCAGGCGGAAGACAATGTACCGCCCACATTATTACACTAAGCCAATCCACCAGCTTTTCCAGGGCTGTACCAATGCCATCAAAAGCAAGGTGGAAACAGTACACAGAAGGGAACGACTCACCTCTCAATACTCAAGGAAGAACCACAACGCCATGGAGCCCGAATTGCAGATCTTCCCCATGCTGACATATCTCCTCCTACACCGGGAGCACAAACGGGAGCGAAGACTACCACGGTGAGTACCGCACCTAGCACACAAGGGAGGGGGGGAGGAAAAAGAGAGTGACACACACATGCAACACGTAACAACCCCAACACCATAAACACAAACAGATGCAACAACATTACATATTCACCCTGTACCCTTCAGGAATAACACAAGGACAAAAGGAAGTGAGTAAAGACAGTGTAATAATATAAATTTTGAGAAATATGTCCTTAAAGCACAAAACAGTATCTACAATATATACAAATGGAGGGACAATGCCCAGTCCAAAATGTCAGTGGCCCAGAGGGCCATTACACATAGGCAAAGGCCACACTTGACTCCTGCCTCAATACAGAGAGAAGACTGCTGGGGCATAAGGTCAAAGATACGCAGGCACCTCAGGGGGAAGGGGAACGGGGGGCACCTTAGCCAGAAGATGGTAAAACGCCACTGCTCTTGGAGGGGGCTACATGCCCTTTGCAATGTCCTGGGGAGTGCAAAGCCACAGTCTCACAAGTGGGTGGTTTGCCCACTGCTTGGTCCTGGCGAGTGCAAAGCCACAGTCTCTCTAGTGGGTGGTTTGCCCACTACTTGGTCCTGGGGAGTGCAATGCCACAGTCTCTCTAGTGGGTGGTTTGCCCACAGCTTGGTCCTGGGGAGTGCAAGGCCACAGTCTCTCTAGTGGGTGGTTTGCCCACTGCTTGGTCTTTCAGAGCGCAAAGCCACAGTCTCTCTAGTGGATGCCGTCTTTCACTGGTTCTGGAGGGGGCCTTGTGCCCAGTGTGCTTCATCCTGGCGAGGAGGAGGGTGAGTGGATGCCTTCTTCCACTGGTTCTGGAGGGGGCTTTGTGCCCAGCGCTGCAGATCCTGGATGGTGCAAAGTCACAGTCTCTCACCTGTGTGTCACACCTACAGTTGTTGCAGGTGCCAGGACGCACTACAGCCCATGTAGGCACGACTACACACTGCCTGCCAGCGGTGACGGCTGCTCAGTGGTGGCAGTTGCAGGGCTTGTGGCGGTGCTGCCAGTGGTGGGGGAGGCTCCAGCCCTTCCCCTGCAGCCTCGGACGGCTGCCCACTGGGGCTGCTGCTGCTGCTAGCAGTGGTGCAGGTGGCGTTGCAGGTGGCGGTGCTGGCAGCGGTGCAGGTTGCAGTTCTGCCAGTGGTGAGGGGAGGCTCCAGCCCTTCCCCTGCAGCCTCAGACAGCTGCCCACTGGGGCTGCTGCTGCTGGCAGTGGTGCGTGTGGCGGTGCAGGTGGAGGTGCTGGTGGCGGTACAGGTGGCGGTGCTGCCAGTGGTGGGGGAGGCTCCCACCCTTCCCCCGCAGCCTCAGACAACTGAAGTGCCATGGCTGGTGTTGTGTGCCCAGATGCTGCACCAGCACCAGGCACGAGATCCATCCTGCCTACGGCGTTTGTGCCTTTTTCATTGCCCTTGGCAGCTGGTGTTCCCTTCCTGCCCTTGGCAGCTGGTGGTGCCTCTTTGCTTCTGCCAGCTGGTGTTCTCTTCTTGCCCTTGCTAGCTGGTGGTCCCTTTTTGCCCTTGCTAGCTGGTGGTGCCTCCTTGCCCTTGCTAGCTGGTGGTACCTCCTTGCTAGCTGGTGGACCCTTCTTGCCCTTGGCAGCTGGTGCAGGCACACTGGTAGTGCTGACAGGTGCCTCCTTGGAGAGTCTCACACCTGCAGTAGCTGCAGAAACTACAGTGGCCATGGACTGGGTAGCTGAGGTGCTGGCCTGGGTTCTTCCCACCCTGGTCCGAAGTGAAGGGCGGGGGGAGGGGCAGGGAATAGGTCAAGGGTGGAGAGGAAAAGCCTTTTAGGGACACTGGGGCTCAAAGAGGGTGAAGGTTTGGGAGTGGAGGAAGAGGGAGTGGTTGTAGGAAGTGTCTGTCTGCTGTGTTTGGGTACAGGTGCATGGGCTGGATGCAGTCATGAGGTAGATGGCTGTTGGGTGTCTGAGTGCTTGTGTTTGTGTACTTTGGTAGGAGGGGGCATTGACACAGTGGGAGAGGACACAGGGGACGTGTGCATGGATGTGGGGTGGTGACTGCCAGTGAGGGGAGTGTACTGATAGGCGTGATGGTGATGGAGGTAGTGGATGAGGATGTAGTGCATGTATGTGTGAGTGGAGACACTACTGGGAGGGAGGTGGACAAGGAGGAGGAGGGGGACACAGTGGAGGCAGTGGATGTTGGTGTGTCTGCATCTGGATGGTGTTTGTGTGAATGCCTATGTGATGAAGTGTGGTGCTTGTGTTTGCTTGGGCCACTTCTGTGTGTGGATTTGGGTGCATGCTGGTCTGACGGTGTGCTTGGGATAGACTGGGGTTGAGGGATTGGGTTTGGATAGAGGAAGTTGGAGGGGGAGGCTAGAGACAGGGAAAATGGCTGCCATCAGTGAGTTGGCCAGAGCCTGGAATGATCTCTGTTGGGCCGCCACGCCAGAGTGAATGCCCCCCAGGAATGCATTTGTTTGTTGCAAATGCCCTGCCAGTCCCTGGATGGCATTCAGTATGATTGACTGCCCAACAGAGATGGATCTCAGGAGGGCAATAGCCTCCTCACTGAGGGCAGCAGGGCTGACTGGGGCAGGGCCTGAGGTGCCTGGGGAAAAGGAGATGCCCACCTTCCTGGATGAGCAGGCACAGGAAACATGCTGAGGGGCCCCTGGGAGGGTGGTGCTAGTACGGGGTGGTGGCTGTACCTGTAGTTGGGGTGGCCACAGAGGTATCTGCCACCACCAGGGAGCATGCATCGGAGGAGGTGTCGCTGTCAGAACTGTCCCCACCAGTCTCCGCCTTGGTGCTCCCCTCACCCTCCATCCCACTGGTGCCCTCACCGTCAGTGGATTCGGCCTCATGGGCCATGTGGGATGCAGCTCCCTCCGTCACCAGTGCCTCTGCTCCTCCGCCAGATTATGCTAATGCACACAAGGACAGGGTGACAAAACAAAAAGGGGGAAGAGACAGAGGATACACTTGGTCAATGCCAGCAACCACACCACCGTTGGCGTACCCAACACACAGGGAACAGCCCTATGCACCAGTTACAGTGCTAGTCACCAGGCTATGGGGTACAATGCCTAACTCCAATAGCAGCACACCTGAAACCCACAGGACCCTGCCCAGTAGTAGATGGCCAATAGCATTTTTTGGGGTTGGAGTGCATCTGAGCATCTGAGCCTGCCCATCATGGAACCTACCTTGCCATGTTCGTCCTGGCCTAGGGGCACCCACAGACCTACATCCCCCACCCAGATAACACCTCAACACGTGCTATTTCATGATTCTGAAACTTTACTCACCCCCTTGTGGCTGCTGTGATGCTTTCAAGCGCCCATCCAACTCCGGATAGGCCACCGGCAGGATGCGAAACATCAGGGGGGTCAGGGTACGATGGGCACCCCTTCCTCATTGGGAGGCCATCCCCAGCTGAGCTTCCGCCGTCTTCCTTGCCCAGCGATGCAGGTCCTCCCACCATTTGCGACAGTGGGTTCTCAAATACCCCCAGGGTCCGCACCTCCTTGGCGATGGCACAGCAAATTCCCTTTTTCTGCTGGGTGCTGACCTGCATAAAAAGATACATAAGAAAAGGTATTAGCCATACCATCCGGCCTGTTACACTCATGGCCCACCATATCCCTCCCATTCCCTTACGCACAGACATTGCCCACCATTCATGCAGCACTCTGCCCAGGACCCCTCAGCCCCCCCCCCCACATGAGGCTTACACGCACAGCACTCCATAAATTCATGCTCCATGCATCGTGCTCACAGTGTACTTACCAGTTGGTCTGGAGGACCATAAAGTAAACGGTACTGGGGTAGGACCCCATCCACTAGTCTTTCCAGCTTCTCAAAAGTGAAGGCAGGGGCCCTTTCCCCAGACACTCGAGCCATGGTCACTTCCAAACACAGGTCACAGCAGCACTTGCAGTGTAGGTTCTCTCCTGTTGAAGGTCAGGTAGCAAGTGAGTGGACAGATAGAAAATGATGGTCACATCCGCGGCCGTGCGTACCGTCACCACCGGCCTACATCACCATTGGCTCCTGGAACCTGTAGGCCCCAATGATAACCAATGAGGTGTCGCACGGCGGTCGTCGACTGCCTCCCGCAACGGCGCACAATGTCAGCAGAATTGCCTCATATCCACTTGTCCCTCCTCACAGGTCAGGCGGCCGCCACTTCACGGGGAAACTGGCCATGGCACCTAACTGCGTCACAGCAGACATAGGCACATCAATGGACATACACGTTCACATACTGTTTCTGTAACAAAATGCAAGGCATTTTACTCTGCGGATATCTTTGAATATGACCATCTGCTCACCGTTTTTCACCCTAGTGTTCAACGGCTGAGGATGAATAGGAGATGGAGACATACCCCTGTGTATAGACCCCTGGTGGACCTGGTGACAATGGAGGACAGGCGCATTATCCTAACCTACAGACTTGATAGGGCCAAAATCCAAGAGCTGTGTGCCCAATTAGAGCCAGACCTGATCTCAGCTATCCACCATACCACTTGTATCCCCCTCTTGTGCAGGTCCTGTTAGTGCTCCATTTCTAGGCAAGTGGGTCCTTCCAAGCGACAGTGGCCATGGCAGCAGGGATGTCACAGCCGATGTTCTCAAATGTGCTGACCAGAGTGTTGTCAGCCCTGATGAAACACATGCGCAGCTACATCGTATTCCAACAGGTGGAGGATTTGGCCACAGTGAAGGTTGACTTCTATGCACTGGGACATATCCCCAACATCAGTGGTGCTATTGATGGTACACATATTGCCTTTGTCCCCTCCCTGGAGAAATGAACAGGTGTTCAGAAATCGAAAAAGCTTTCACTCTCTGAATGTGCAGATAGGGTGCCTGGTGGACCAGTACATCTCCCATGTCAATGTAAAGTATCCTGGGTCTGTGCATGATGCCTTTATCTAGAGAAATAGCAGCATTCCATATGTGATGTCTCCACTCCAGAGGCACAGGGTGTGGCTAATAGGTGAGCCCATGGTCCCCACCCAGTGTCTGTTGGTATATGGGTGTGGGGTTGGCTCTGAGGGTGAGTGTCTGGCTAACAGGTATCCCTCGATATTTACAGGTGACTCTGGTTACCCCCACCTCTCATGGCTACTGACCCCAGTGAGGAATGCCAGGACAAGAGCAGAGGAACGATACAATGAGGAACATGGGCGAACAAGGAGGATCATTGAGCACACCTTTGGCCTCCTGAAGGCCAGATTCCGGTGCCTCCATCTGATAGGTGGATCCCTGTGCTACTCACCCAAGAAGGTGTGCTAGATCATCGTTGCATGTTGCATGTTGCACAACCTGGCCTTGAGACCCTAGGTGCCTTTTCTGCAGGGGGATGAGGCTGCAGATGGTCTTATGACAGCGGTGGAGCCTGTGGACAGTGACGAAGAGGAGGCAGAGGAAGAGGATGAGGTCAACAGAACAACTATAATTCAACAGTACTTCCAGTGACACACAGATAAGACACTGTAACTTCACCTTCTATTGTAGTTTTGTGTTGGACATTGTACATGGCAGCCTGATTTTCCAAATTCTATTGCCACTTACTGTACCCTTTGGCATCTCTATTTTCAGACATCTGTGCCCCACTCTGGCTCCTGGTGTGTTTACTGCTGGCCACTGCAGGGCATACCCATGTTTACATAACTGTAAAGTTGAATTGCACTGTTTACAGCTAGTTAAACACAGACATATTTCAATCAATTGACAGACTCCATACTTGTATTTGTTCCAAGGGTGTTTATTTATGTGCTAATAAGTGGATGGGGGTATTACAATGGGCTGGGTTGCTGATGGAGGAAAGTCTAGGATAGAGTCCATTCTATTTGTATCACAGGTGCTTTGTCCAAGGGGGCATAGGAAGTGGAGCAATGGCAGTTCAAGGTGGACCGGGAGACAGAGTGGGACACAATGGTGACATTGAGGGGAGTCCTATTTCCTGGCAGGGGTCTTAGCAATGTTCTCTGGCTTCTGCCTGGATCGCAGGGACCTTTTGTGTGGTGGTTCTCCTTCTGCAGGGCGAGGGGTGCTGGTGGCCTGTTGTTCCTGTGGCATGGCCTCCTGTCCACTAGCGTCAGCGGAGGTGGAGGGCTTTTCATCGGTGTGGCTAGTGTCAGGGGACCGTTGGTGTGCCACTGCCTCCCTCATGGTGTTGGCCATGCGTGCCAGCACTCCTGCAATGGTGACCAGGGTGGTGTGGATGTCCCTCAGGTCCTCCCTGATCCCCAGGTACTGTCCCTCCTGCAGCCACTGGGTCTCCTGCAACTTGACCAGTATCTGGCCCATGGTCTCCTGGGAATGGTGGTAGGCTCCCTGGATGTTGGTGAGTGCCTCGTGGAGAGTTGGTTCCGTGGGCCTGTCCTCCCCTGTCACACAGCAGTCCTCCCAGCTTCCCTGTTGTCCTGTGCCTCTGTCCCCTGAACCGTGTTCCCACTGCCACTGACCCCAGGTCCCTAATCGTCCTGTGTTTGTGAGGTTGCCTGGGGTCCCTGTAGTGGTGGACACACTGCTGATTGACGTGGCCTGGGGACAGAGGGATGGGCCCACTGGGAGGGTGCTGTGGTGGTGTTTTCTGAGGGGGGAGGCTCTGTGGTGGTATGGGACTGTGCCTGGGTCACCGACTGTCCGGAGGTCCCTGATGGGCCAGGTTGGTCATCCTGATCCAGGCATGCAGAGCTGCTGTCATCACTGTGGGCCTCTTCGGGGGGACTGGATGTTGCTGGCACCTCCTGCCCGGTGACGTTGTGTGGGGGTCCAGTGGGGATGTGAAAGCAGTGTTATTGTTACTGTGTGTGACATCTTGTGCATGGGTATGTTTTCCCCTATGGTTTTAATTACCAAGGCAGCTTTAGCTTGTGTGAGTTGTGATTTGGGTGGCTAAGTGATTGTCACTAGTGTGCATGCTGTGGTGATGGGTGTCCATGCAGGGCTGTGAGTGATATCCATGCATTGGTGGTACATGCAGTGTTGGTTACTGGGATGGGTGGGTTGTGATGGTGGGGTATATGTGAGGTGGTGGGGTGATGGATGTGAGGGTAGGGGTGAGGGTATTTGATGGCATGCAGGTAGGGGGGTGAAAGTAATAAAGATTTGACTTACAAGAGTCCAGTCCTCCTGCTACTCCTGCCAGGTCCTCAGGATGCATGACTGCCAAGACTTGCTCCTCCCATGTTGTTAATTGTGGGGGAGGAGGTTGGAGTCCACCCCCAGTCCTCTGTACAGCTATCTGGTGTCTTGCAACCACAGAACCTACCTTCCCCCGTAGGTCGTTCCACCTATTCCTGATTTCATCCCTGGTTCTTGGGTGTTGTCCCAGGGCGTTGACCCTGTCCACGGCTCTCCGCCATAGTTCCATCTTCCTAGCAATGGATGTCTGCTGCACTTGTGATCTGAATAGCTGTGGCTCTACCCGGATGATTTCCTCCGCCATGACCCTTAGCTCCTCCTCAGAGAATCTGGGGTGTCTTTGTGGTGCCATGGGTGTAGTGTGTGTGGTGTGTGAGGGTGTGTGGGGTGATGTGTTGGGGTGTGTGCTGCAAGGTGCCTGGATGGTGTATAGGTGATGGTGTTCTCAGGCTCTGGTTCTGTGGATGCTCCCGGCATGTCTCTCTCTCTGTTGTGAGTTGTTTGTAGTGGTAAAGGGTTGTGGGTAATGTGTGTGTGTGTATTTTATAGTGGTGTGGGTGTGGTGTGTGGTGTGTGTAGTTTGAATTGTCCAATGTGGTGTTGTTTTGTTAGGTTGTGTGTTTTTTTAGTGTGGCGGTATGTACCGTCAATGGTTTACCGTGGTTGAATGTCCGCTGTGGTGATTCGTGGGTCATAATGCTGTGGGCGTATTTCTGTTGGCGTAATGGTGTGAGTTTTGGTACCGCCATTTTATCACTGACCTTTGGTGTGGCGGATTTGTGTGTGTGTCTGTATAGTGGTGGATTTCTATGTGTGGGTCATAATACGCGTAGCGGCATACTGCCGCGATCGCGGTATGTTGGCGGCAGTCAGCATGGTGGTAAGTGGCACTTACCACCAATGTCATATTGAGGGTCTAAGTGACTAATGGATTTGATATGATAGCTGTAAAGAATGAATTCCTGAGAGTATCCCTGCGTTGACTTGCAGCTGCATCTGAATTCCCAGGCAGGTAGTGTTAGGAGCTGCAAATGCAAAATGCTCTGAAAAGCTTGGACTCCCAGGGCTGCTTTCATATACAGCTGGAGGTTGGCAGGGCTATACGACTCAGCTAAGCCCTCTGCCCCCCTAATTTCCCTGATTGTGGCAATGTCCTTTTCGCTGGAGATTTGCATGCCATGATCTTTCAATATCTTTTTTAGGTGCACTTTCGATATTCGGGGGTCCAATGAATACGCAGGGACTAGGTCAAAAAATTCCTCGGCTTGCCTGAGATAGGTGGCCCAGCTACTAGAAGCGTCTTCAAAGACTGCTTTTAGCGAACCCCTCAAACTATCAGTATTGGCCCTGCAGATACCATAAAATAGCTTAATTATGTCCATTTTGCAATTTATATCCATGCTTCTTATATTGAATTCTAGGCGTATCCCTGCATGTCTGATTAATTTGGGGATTTGAAATATCCTTTTGTAAGCTCTCATTTGACATTTCTCCATTCTTTTGGTTAGCCTGCCAGGTTAGCATGCAAAATGGCCATAAGTAATGGCAGGTAGAAGTTTCACTTTTATGACTTTCCTAATTGATTCTGATGTAGGTGATTGGAGCCGGAGATGGAGTTTGGCTAGAGCATAGGTGGTTCTCACTGCCTTAGTTCTCAGTGCTGTTGCCTGCTGTGCTATTTTCCCGGCATTGCATATCCACACTCCAAGGTAATGGTATTTTTCTTCCATATCTATTCTTAATGCACCAAGTTTCCAGACTCTTTGGTATTTGTGCGTCTGACATCTAAACGCCAGAACCTTGGTTTTTGCTGCTTTAACCTTCAGTGCATTTTTGTTCATTGTAATCGTGCAAAATGGTTAAACCCCTTTTCAAACCTAGGTTAGTCTGGGCAAGCAGGACTAAATCGTCTGCATATTGGACTATGGGAAGCACTGTCTTTCCCAGTTTCGGGGAAATGTATTTCCTCTGAGTAGATTCTTACGAAGATCAGCCATATACAAATTGAAAAGGGTTGGAGCGATGACGCATCATTGTTTTAGGCCTTTATTGGTGAATATTCTTTTGGTCACATGCATATTCGTGATCTTAACTCTCACCCATGCCTCAGAGTAAAGTGCCATTATCGCCGCTAATAGGTTCCCTGGTATCCCCTAGGTGGCCAGCTTCTTCCAGAGTGTGTGATGTACTACACCATCAAAAGCCTTACTGAAGTCAATGAAACATGCAAGAAGAGGTTGAGCAGCTGGTTTCAAGGTTTTCTGGCCTAAATATGCAAGTGTAAGAACATTGTCTAGGGTGGCTGCGCATGGCCTAAATCCTGTTTGGTACGTTGGTATAATATTTTTTTCTGTGATCCAGTGCTCCAGCTCTTGAAGCAGGACCCCTGCATCGGCCTTGCCATCTACATCCAAGAGAGCTATTAGCCTAAAGTTTCCTGGGAGGCTGGAATCTCCCTTTTTGAAGATTAGATATAGTATTGAGCCTTTCCAGGCTTCTGGGACACCTGAATGATGTAGGCAGTGGTTAAAAAGAGTGGTCAAGGGGACGGACCGGAAATCTTGGTCATCTCTAAATATGCTCCCAGGAAGGCCTTTTGGTCCTGGAGCTCCATCCCACCTGATGCTGCTGAGGACCATTTTAGTCGAGTTAGCGGTGACCATTGGTGAGGTATTTTCTAGGTCATCTAGATTGAATTGCCACCCCATAGTGCCCTGAGCTTCAGTGCATCCTGGATCCACATTGAGGGAGCCCATGTGTTTCCCCCAAATGCTGACAGCTATTGCATTAGCCTTACTTGCTAGCTCATATTCTAATGAGTTAATGTAGTCCCAAAACTCTCTACTTTTATTCGGGGGCAAAAATGCGTGTAAACGGATCCAGCGTTCTTCAATCTCCTTCTGCTTCAGTTTCCATACCTTTCCCTTTTGGTCCTTCCTTGCCTGTCTCCTGAGAGTTTCTACTGCAGGGGATTTATTCCTTCTATATCTCTTTTCCGGCTGCCAGCACTTTTCTTTACTCTGTATGTATTCCCTTGTTGCAGTGAACGACCATGCCTTTTGTTCATTGTTTTCTGTGAACCCTTGTTGCGTTGGGCAGCTTAGTGAAGCGTGTCAGTTCTTTATCATATGTGCCAACTGTTCGCCAATGTTACTTGTCTTGCCTTCAAAGATTGAAGATTCGTAGGCCTGCTTCCAAAGATCATATTTTACCTTGTCCTTCTCACTCCATTTGATCTTCTTTGTCAGTGGGCATAAATTAGTTGCAGATTGCTGGCCACTGGGCATATGGGATGGCTGTCTCGCTCCTTCAAGGTCTATTTCCATTGTGACAGGGTTGTGGTCACTCTCAGATCTTTTGGTCACCTCATAATTTAGATATCTGTGCCATAAAGCCAAGCTCCAAAAACTATAGTCTAGTATGGAGATATTTTTAAATGTTGGAATGGATTGGCCAAACCTCGTGGTCTTAGAATGTGATGATCTCAGTTTGTATTCTTTAAAGAAGGTTTCTAGGGCAGATCTCAAGGAATCTCTGGGGAGTCTCGCCACCTGTCCAAGATGACTGGTGTTGAAATCTCCAGTGATTAAAAATTCATGATCCGGATGCTCATATACGTATTCCTTTAGTGTAGACAAGACTGACTTAAGCTTTGTCTGTTTGGTTTCTCGTTTTGGATGTATATATAAGTTTATAATAGATATCGGTATCAGGCCCATAGTTATACTTTTTTTGTGCCGCATTTGCGTCACTTTTTGATGCGAAAGCGGTGCAGACTTACAAAATACTATTGTATTTTGTAAGTTGTCGCCACTTTTGAGTCAAAAAATGACGCAAATGCGGTGCAAAAAAAGTAAAAATATGGGCCTTCGTTTTTTGGTCAGGGCTAGTCTGTATATGGTTATTGCATGGGCATCACTGGTTGATTTCTCCCAAGTGACTAGTTTCACTGCTACATCTAATTTGACGTATGTTGCGAGACCACTCATGTGTCTTCCAAACAAGTTTTTCTTTTTTGCGGGAGTCTGAGTGGTTACAAAACCAGGTATAGTTTGTAGTTCCTTCATCCAAGTTTCCTAGAAGCGCAAGATATCTGCATTCTTCAGGAAGCCCTCAATGTTAGGGCTGGTGAGAGACCAGCCCTGCCACATTCCAAATGATAACCTTGATCGCTTTATCTGAGTTAGTTGGTAGGGGTCCTAAAAGGTTAAAGATGCATTTTCTCTTTGATGTTCAAGGCTGTGGGAAGCCAATCCCAGGCCTGCCTTCCCGTGGTGCTTTGATCGATTCTTACTCTCTCCAGTTGATATCTATTATCAGGGTTTTTACCACCGAGGTCCCCCTCAAAGCGCAGAACGATTTTTTGGAGGAGCATATGGCTTGGTTTTCCCTGGTCAGCACTTGAGGGTAGCGCTCTTTTCTTGGTTTGCTGATTTTCATGCCCCGGTCTTCCAGCAGTCCCTCATATTCGAATATTTTATCAACCATGCGCTGGTTAATCCAAGATCTTAATGTAGATTCTCTTGGGCAAATCCATGGATATTTGTTGAAATGTACTTTTAAAAGGTCCCTTGATGTGAGGGTCAATAGTGTTGGCATGTGGTGCAGTGATCGCAAGATGTTTGACCTCTTAAGTATCTCCCAAGGACCCTGTGATGCATATGGGGAGAGATTATTATTGTCGGCTGTTCATCGTTTTCCTTCTGATTTGTACTGTTTATATTTGAAGATCCCTGGTACACCCATTCATTCTTTAGCCTGTATGTGATAGGATGTTCTAGTTTGGTGGTATGTACAGGTATTTGCTGTCTATGCTCCCTGCTCCATGCGTCCACCTGAGCAAGCTCCATTGCTTCTATGCATGCAGTTATTTCTTCTGAGGTTTCGTTGGTCCTCCAGTCGGGTCTTTTTTCACTTAGGCTAGATTCCTGGAGATATTCCTCCTGTCTCCCTTCCTGTTCCATTCTGTTCACTTGATTTCTGGGACCTTGTATGGATACTTCCTGGAGTTAATGCCAAGTTTCTAGAAACATCATGACCTCTCTATTGTCTCTTTCATGTAATTTGGGAGCATCATTGTTCACGTGTAAAGGGAGTCCCTACTTCCTTGACCCATGAGATGCTCCTCTTGCTGTCTAGGGCCGGCTGATGAGTCGAGGGGGGCTGCTTCTTATTGGCCACCCCTTCTATGGGGACCTCACCTCCCTCAACCCTGGCCAATTGCTCTAGGCCCATCACGACTTCTATCTCACCGGTCAGTGAAACTGCTTGTTCTCCTATTGGAATTAAGTTGTCCTTTACTGTTTCGTGATCTTTGGCCTTAGGGAGCACTTGGTCAGTGTCCGCTTTGTGTTCTTTCGGCCCTGCGTTGTGCCTGTTGTCCATGTTTTTGTCCTTATGAGACTTTCCCTTCCCTTCCCCAGCCTGATTGATTACTATACTAGTGTGTGCCTGAGCGCAGGTTTCATGTATCACACTTGGTTGCAGTCTCGGCAGCAAGATTGGTTAGGGCTCGATCTGCCAGGATACCTGCTGATGATTTCCAATGCTGCTCTGTCTATTATTGTTTTTTTTTTTTTTTTTTACTTTGAGTGTTTTTTTAACTTCTTTTTGTGTTGTCTTGTTAGTTGCGGTTGGTGCTTGGTCCTGGGATCATGCTTGCATGGTAACTTGTGGTTTGCATCAAAGTCTTGCTCTTCTATACTGTTTCCAGTTGCATTTGTTACTACAGAGGGCTGCAGTTCTAGGAGTTTAGCTATTTGTTGCATATTATTGGTTCCATCTCTCTGCTTCCATCTTCCCTTTCTGGAAGAGATGTAGGACCCCCTTTAGAGGGTGACTCAGAAGGCCCAGTCTCCTGCTGGTTTTCCACTGCCCCTTTGCCAGTTATTTTTTTATAGTTTCCAGTGGCTACTTCCCAATGCTGAATAATACTGGTTAGTAAATCTGGCAGGGTCGCTAGTTTATCTATTATTTCATCATTTCATGACCCCAACACTGCCTTGTCCTCTTTCCACCTATAATCCCAGTTATCTAGTTTTCCACAAAGCAAATTCAGTTTACTGTCTAAGGTTAGTACGCTTTCAGCTAGCATGTGAGTTAATTCTAGATGGATCTCCATTTTGTGTGACTGCCAGGTTAAGGCTTTGACTGCAGCTAAAAGGGAAGCACTGATGGTCTCCATGATGTAATCTGATCTGCCCACTTCTCCCATTTCCTTGTTGGGGAGATTTTGGGGGGGATTTTCCTCCTGGGGACTCTTGGTCCCTTTCCTGGTACATGGTACTCCCTTATTTGCTTCTCGCAGTGGCTGATCTTCTATTACGGTTGGCCATTCCTGTGGAGCTTTCAATAGACCTTGTTGTGGAGTGGAGCAAGATCGTCCATTGACTATGAATTCATTTGCCTGAACCTCCTCTGTTTGTGATTGAGCCTGCTGGTGGATCTCTACCATAGTTCCCAGTTGTTTTCACTTGGAAGTTCCAGCTTCGAATTTTCCAGTTCCAGTTTGACTCTCGCTGTGGTAGGTGCTGCTCCTGCTGGTCCTGCTGCCTCAAGTTCATACTCAGTGCTCACAGGGTACATGTAACTTCCTTTAGCTCTCTCACAAATATTGTTTTTATAATTGTTTTTATCATTGGGACTGTCCTAGTTCTCTTCCAATGCAGTGTCTGCCAATTCTACCAACTCTCAATTATTGAGGAGTCCATACCAAAGCTTGTCGCAAAGTTGGTGGAGTTCTGCTCCTGCTCCTGTCCTTTTTCTTGTTTCTGCTCTATCCGTGTTGGCCTTGGTATTGGGTCATGCTCCAATATTGGGGATAGAAGGATGGCTGGTGCCTGTGGTGCGAGGTCATCCATGAGTGTAGCGGGTTCTCCCTCTCCTTCTCCCTCTCCTTCACCCACCCTGCTCCTTGCTCTTGTAATGTAGTTATGGATGTAGATTTTCTTAGCGCTTGGAGCCTTCCGCTTAAGGGCAGTCTTGCGATCCTTCACAGCTTTGTTCTCATCTACTGGCAGTTGGCCTGCCATGGCGCTTAGTTTGTTGTCACTCCTTCGTGATGCTTCATTCCTATTGGTGATCTGGTGCTTGCAATACACCTAGTAGAACTCGGGGACCTCGGGGTGCTACTTGGTAGGACTGCACAAGTTGCACTAAACGTGTGCTAAGTGATAAATGGACTGAGCACCACCACAACCGCCCTGGTGGGGGGGGAGGCAAGAGCACGCTACCCTCCACAGCCTGTTGTTGCTTTTTGTTTTTCTCAAACTTTAGTGCCCTTCGCCCTTTGCTTGGGCCGCAATCTCAGCCACAGACTCAGACGTTGATGTTGACGGTTCTAGGTTTCTGTTGTCGCTGGTGGTTACAGACCTTGCCCCTTGTAATGACCTTTGTGGTGTTGTGATTGGCAGGGGGCTAGGTAGAAACCCTTCTCTCAACCATTAGGCAGCACTGGGCTAATGAGGTCTATTGGGGTCTGACTGACCCCTGCTTGTCAATGTTTCAGTCTCTTTCAGTCTTTTTCAATCTTTTTCAGTCTTTTTTCAGAGGTCTTTTTCAGAGGTAGACAAGCAGGCAAGGTAATCAGGCAAGCAGATAGGCAGGATAATGCCAGAATATGCAGAGATGAGCACGCAAAGATGAGTGTGCACACCAGGAACTCATTGTGTCTCACTGAGGCTCACTGAGGCTCTGACATCACTGTTACCGTCACAGTTGCTTCATGTAGTTGCCTCCTTGATGCCCATGCACTGCTCCGCTCAGTGTCTCCATTCCCACGCTCCAAGCGTCTGTCTTTCCCGACATCCCCACCCCCCAGGCACCCAGCGCCCAGCTCTCTGACAGTGGTGTGGGGAGAGTCAGGGGCTTGGGGGGCTTTTGGACGGCTTTAGGTCAGAGAGTATGCTCTCGCGTTTCCGCAGAGCCCTGCATCCTTCATCCTCACTGCTTGCTCGCCATTTTCAAATGACACTAAAATGAATAAAATCGGATAAGGGGAACCAGAGATATTAATTTGTTTTTTAGCTCATAGAAACAAATAGCGCCAATCTGGTCATCTGGTCGCTCCTCGACAGGTGCAAGGTCAAAGTTTAATGCCGACCGCAATGGAGTCCTGCTCAGCTACAGCAATTGGGAGGCCTCGCTCAAAAGTTTACCTTCGGACTTAGTCATTTTCTTGAAGATTTTCTTTAGCAGGACGAAGTGGGCAGTTCAATCTGACCTCCCTGGAGCCCTTCCTTGGATACCCATTGCAGGAGACCTTAGTGAAGATTTCTATGTTCGGACTTAGATGATTTTTCGAGATTAAAATCCTTCGACTGGGCCAAAAATTAATCTTGATCTGACGTTCCTTGGACCCTCTTCGGATACACCGTGCTGGGAGTCCAGGTCAACTTTCTATGTTCGGACTTAGTCACTTTTTCAGAGATTTTCTTCAGCAGGACAAACCTGCAAGTCAGACCGGGTCGCGTTTGAGTCAAGCTTGCTAGACTCACAGCAGGGGGTCGGTCCCTCTATGGAGATTTTTCTAAAAAGTTCACCAATCTTCTCCAAACCTCTGTATCTTCTTCCAGAAGGTCTTTGAAGGTCTTTTAGGAGTCCAAAGCTCACACCAAGGTTCCAGAAGCTCTGAGTTGCTCCTTGAGGTGAGGACTCCAACTCCCAGAATGCACCTGGTTCAAACTCCAAAATGGCCACTGGACAGTAGTGAGCTGGTCTGTTTCTTTAGCATTTGATGCAGGATTCTCTGGTTAGCTATTTTTCACCTGTAACAAACTGGGAGTCCCTTCTTGAACCAGTTGAAGCTAGGCAAAGTCCTTCTTGTGGTAAAGCCCAAGTGTGCAGCTGGTGCAGTCCTTAAGAGTGCAGTGTCCAGGTGCAGGTCAGGGGTCCAGCAGGGCAGTTCTTCTTTTTCTGATATTCTTCCTTGTAGGGATCTGAGGTGTGGGTGCAACATATTTATCCTTGCTCCTGGGTGAAAAACGGGGGGGTCCTGGGTATCCAATCACAGGCAGGCTCCTTCCCCCTCTGATAACTACTTCCTGAGGAGTGTGGCAAAAATCAATCTCAGGGAGCAACATTCCTCAAAAATCCAACATGGCTGAAAGTGATTTTTGGAGGTTAGATTTGGCTGAGCCCACCCACTAGTGTGGCTATAAATCCTAAACACATCCTCTCCTACCCTCTTCTAATCTAATCAGGAAGGCACCTAATTGTCTGAGGTTGCAGGATGTGAGGGAGGTGCTGGGCTGCTCCAAATGTACTTCCCTGCCTTTGAAGACCAGTTTGGCCACCCTCCCCCCTTCCTGCTTCCCAATCTGCTGAGGCAGATCTCCTCCCCCAAGCACATCCTTTGTGTTCAGCCCAGGCCACTTTACACCCCATCAAGACTGGCCAGTCAGAGAAGGGCACTACAGAGCTGAAGTTGGCAACTTTCAGGTAGAGTTTTAAAACTCTTTACACAAACTATTTATATTAAATCCAACAATTGTAAGTTGTGGGATTTATTAAAACAATCAATTTGATACCAAACTCAACGTATCTGACACTTAAGGGGACTTTATTCATTAAAACTATGACCCTGATTCTGACCCCGGCGGTCTGAGACCGCCAGGGTCAGGGTTGGCGGGAGCACCGCCGACAGGCCGGCGGTGCCCCGCAGGGCATTCTGACTGCGGCGCTTTGGCCGCAGTCAGATTTGGAAAACCGGCGGTCTCCCGCCGGTTTTCCGCTGCCCTTGAGAATCCTCCGCGCTCCGCCGCCATGGGGATTCTGACACCCCCTACCGCCATCCTGTTCCTGGCGGGTCTCCCGCCAGGAACATGATGGCGGTAGGGGGTGCCGCGGGGCCCCTGGGGGCCCCTGCAGTGCCCATGCAAATGGCATGGGCACTGCAGGGGCCCCCGAAAGAGGGCCCCACTCTGTATTTCAGTGTCTGCTTTGCAGACACTGAAATACGGGACGGGTGCCACTGCACCCGTCGCACCTTCCCACTCCGCCGGCTCAATTCTGAGCCGGCGTCCTCGTGGGAAGGTTGATTTGCCCTGGGCTGGCGAGCGGCCTTTTGGCGGTCGCCCGCCAGCCCAGGGCAAATCCCAAAATACCCTCAGCGGTCTTTCGACCGCGGAGCGGTATTTTGGTGGGGGAAGTCTGGCGGGCGGCAGAATGACCCCCTATGTCTCCCCATTTTAGCCTATGGAGGCCATTCACTACAGTAAGGGAAAAACTAATTTGGCTATTTTACCTCACCAGGGCTTATAAAACTATTTTCATAAGGTGCCTGCTTATCGTTACATGGCACCCAAACCTAGAGTCGCTTAGGGCACACCTTAAGGGTTACTTATATGTAAAAATAAGGTAGTTTAAGACTTTGGAAGTACTTTTAATTCCAAAGACGAATTTGCATGTAACTTTAGTTTAAAAACAGCCAGCATGGCAGGCCTGCCTTTAAAATTACACTGTGCACCTCAGCAGTTCATCTATGGGGTCCCTAAACCTACATGTCCTACAATATACTAGGGACTTATAGGTAAGTTGACGTGGCCAATTATAACTAGCCTAATTTGCATATTCATTTTACAAGGAGCACAGGCCCTGGGATTGGTTAGCAGTACCCAGGGCACCATCGGAGTCAGGAACGCACCAGCAAAAAGTGAAAAATGGGGGCAAAAAATTAGGGGGCCTCTGAAATCAGCCCTGTTTTCTCACAGCCACTAGCTAATTATAGATAGGCCCACATATTGTTAGGAATGAGATATGGATCTTTTGATTTAACAATAACTTTGGTGCTGTTTGATGAATCTTTATGAAACTTTCCCCAACAGTCTCATACACTTCAGTTTCTTCCTGGAATATTTCAAGATGACACATCAAGCAAGGCCAAGAAAAACAGTGATTCCTAAAACACATTTCCCCTATGTGTGTTTTCATGGGAAATTTAGACATAGGAACAGCCAAAATGTCAGAACAGAATTATACAAAATTTGGAATATAGATCTTCCAGAAAGCATAGTTAGGTGTAAATCCATTCGGTAGCTTTTGAGAAATTGAGATTCAACTATATGTATATATCAGGATGCTGATGATCCACAATGAATCAGCATATCCCCTAGCTCAACTATGCATTGTGAATGGCTGGCTGCAACCTGAAGTAAAAGTTGTGTCCACCATCTTAGTCCTAAAAACTAAAAAAATAAGAACTGGAGTAGGGTAGGTGTACCCTGACTGCCTGTGCCTTGTGGGGGAGGAGGTCCAATTGCAGCCACCCTCGTCAAATTCTTTTAACAAATCCATGGAATCACTATATTGTGCAAAGCAACTCTGCTAAACATGTAATTTAATTTGCATGTAGTGTTTAATGAATATTCTAAACATAAAACATAATTATTAATTTAAATAAAATTGGATTCATCCTTTATAAATATAAAGATTATTCTAGGATTAATGTTTAATAAACATAATTAAATTACTGTGTTTTAACTGTATACTTTGCCTTTAATAATTTTAAATACATAACTTTTTCTTTTACTTTGGGTGCACATTTTTAATAAGTAAACTTCAGATAATATTTTTTAATGTCGAAAATCTAAATATATTTTTTATTTAATTAAAATTAAGTTAATAATTTTGTAATTTTTTTTATATTACTCTACATTTAATATAAATATATAAAATCAATTACCATTAATTAACATTATTAATTAACAGAAATATTTGTTTTAAACTAAATGAACTTTTAAATGTTTCCCTATATTTTATCCTGTGTGAGCTCCACCTAGGTGGTGAAGATCTTAACCTACACATTAAAAGTAACAAGTAGTAACTTTAAACTCATAAATTAGGCCCCTGCCTCTGATTTTAGCAGGTGAGGAGTTGTGAGCAACATTACACTCGTAAATAGTGAAGCGCCCTAAACAGTCATTGTATTTAGTAAAGTTATTCAAAAGTTTAGGAGTAAACTTATAAATGTAGATTTATACTAAGTTACATACTACAAAATAAAATTGGACTCTATGGCTTTGGGAACTTAAACATGACTATCATAACACAATGTGGTAAAAGAATCACTTATATTTGACTTAAAGATAAATGGCATCACTAAAACTACACAGTAATCCTGTAGAGACCTGGACATCACTACATTCAAACACTGTCTCTAGACTTGAACATGATTATCTTCACACACTATCTTTGGCTTAAACATCAGTAGAATCACACATTATCTCTGTGGACACTTATATCAATCAATCAATTAGGATTTATAAAGCACAGCTAGGTATTGAGGGACTTCCAGGTCGCGGAGGCTTGTCCAAACATCAAGGTCTTGCAGACCATTTGGAATTATAGAAATGAGGTGATAGTCCAGAGGTACGTGGGGAGGGTGTTCCAGGTTTTTGCTGTGATCTGAGAGAAGGAGCATGTTCTACTTCTTTTTCGGTAGATGCAGGGATGTATGGGCAAGTTAAAGGGAGGCAAAGCATACCGGAAACCACTCTAGTCACTCATGATCCTTGTTTCGACTTGTACTTGATTGTCTTCAAACGCTCTCTGTGGAGGGACCCACACATCATCTCTACCTACTTTCACTCTGGGGATTTGAATATAATTATCTTCACACACTATCTCCCTAGGGAGAAGAACACCATTATTATCACACATTATGTAGAGGCTTGAACATGCCTATAATAATACTATATCTCTATGAGGACATGAACATCTCTATTATCACCCAGAAGCTATGCAGATACAGGGAAATCACTATAATCACACACTATCTCTGTGGAGACTTGAATATCCCACTTTTACACACTATCACTGTATGGACTTGACCAAGATAATCTCAACACACTCAGCCCGAATCTCAAAGGCAAATTTAAGCTTGACGTCTCAGTTTAGACCTGCAGTCTAAGGGCCTGATCCATAAAGATAAACTTACACTTTTGTGTAAGTTTACATGTGTTTGCTATCCACAAAGGTATTTTACTAGTAGCATCCTTACAACTGTAAGGTCTCTGCACATAAAATGATAGGACTTCAGGTCTAAACTTGGAGTTCAGGTCTAATCCTAGACTTCAGGTCTAAACTTAGACTTCAGGTCTAAGTTTACCTTTGTGAATTCAGCCCTCTATCGATAAAGACTTGAACACCATTATAATTTCACACCACGCAAGGGCCTGAACATGCCTAAAATTAAACAATATTAAAGTATAGACTTGAGCAACAGGATCTCTATCCACTATCTGTGTGGAGATAGAACATTATCTTCATACCCCATTTTGCACCCCCAGGTGCAGGTATAGGTGACGGGAACAAACAGAAAAGACAGCAAAGGTATATCATGTGGCACAGACACATGCATGACCACTATAACATTTGACTGAGAAGGAGGACAAGGGATAAGGGCACTGGGCATATATGTTACATCTGGGTATGTAGTACTTGTTCTACCTATGCCTTTGTACCGTGATGGGTGTGCAAAGGTATGTTCATGGTGACGGGTCATTGGGTACGTTACTGGTGATACTGTTTTTAGTTCATCTGCCCTTTTTGCACCGTCCACAAGGGTCGTAATGAGGGCCATAGTCCCTACAAGGATGGCCACATGTGTATGCGTGTGTGTGTGTGTGCGGGCGTGTGTGTGTATAAAATTCAGTGGAAAAGCTAAAAGTTAAAGTAATATAGTTATGTGAATTTATGAGTGTGAACATGAATGTTTTCAACTAATAACTTGTGCCCCCACCATGCACTGCTAATGAGCTCAAGTATGACATCACTTGTGACACGTTCTATGACATCTTTATGGCATCACTGATGACATCTGAAATTACATAATTGATGACATCACTAATGACATCATCCAAGCTTCATTTCCCCACACATTGCTGTAGACATTGCTATGACTTTAAACGTAGCATAATTCACATTAACATTCAAGTAAAGATATATGGGAAACCCTCATTGAATATGGTGTTCAGTCTATATAGAATTGTTCAGAGAAATTCAAAATATTGAATGGCAATTCCGTAACAAACACCCTACTATGGACAGCTTACATCTGTATCAGTCCCCTGACACACAGCAAACCTACATTGAGGAATAAAGTTGTTATCAGTAGAGAACAGAAAACTGTGCTTACTCTATAGAGAGAGTGCATTCTATACCACACTATTTGCAAACAGTGAAACTCTCATGAGAAATATACCACAAAGTATTGAAAAGAATCTACTAAGAACAGAGTACATTCTATGCAACAGTTGTGACAAAGACAAGATTTGCTAAACCTAACTAAGATCTGAAGGTGCTAAAGACCATACTACCTGCAACCTTCATATTGTGGTGAAAACTTTACAGAAAGCTCTTCTTCTGATGCAAAACAGAAATGCATACATAGGCTAGTACCTGATGCACACATTCTTCCATGTTAAGTATAAATTATCGTGCTGACACGATTCTCTCTAATAACTCAAGGCTGCTTACAAAAGTTAGGGGCATATTTACGAGCCACCTTGCCTCGCCCTAGTGTATTTTTATGCTAAGCCATATGTTAAATTGGATGGGATCTCCAGGCCGTATAGATGCAACAGTGTTACCACCACTGTGAAATTGATTCTGTGTATGGAAGTATCATGTCACCCCCAGTTAAGACACATGGACACCTCTTTCACATGACATAATGCAAGGGAGTACGCAATGTACTGCAACTCTACAAAAATACCACTGACATCCGGTCAATCATCCAAACACCAGTTGAGATAATGAAACAACCCAGTGCTGACGGTACATCCTAAAAGGTTTGGAGTCCACACAATAACACAAACACAGATGAGTCACAGACAACCCAAGAGAACAACTGCCATGCAAAGTGATAATCATGGTGCTAGCAACATCAACATTTTCTCACTCATTTTCTCTTTCACCTGATCAGGGGTATGAGATCCAGCCATGGATCATGACCCCATTTGCAAACCCAAGCACAGCTTCAGAGCGTGCCTATAATGAGGCACATCGGAGGACACGCACCATAGTCAGGATGTCTTTTGGCATCCCGAAGTCAAGATTCAGGTGCCTCGACATCACCGAAGGCAGCCTCCTATACTCACCAGAAATGGTCTGCAAGATCATTTTGACCTGTGCCATCCTGCACAACATTTGTGTAAGGAGGAACATTCCCCTCATCTGCTATGTAGAATCATTCTCTTGTTAGAAATCTCTTCGGCAGAACCAAAGGTGGAGTATAACGAATACAAGTCAACTGTCACTTGCACACAGAGTTACTGTTGAGTTCAAACATTTATAATGTGTTCAATACCTCTAAACAGTTGTGGTGCATTAGGATCACACACATTTTATAAACATTTACACCCATCAGCTACACCCAAGGTATACAAATTTACGTATAATTATTATGGTAGTTACTCACCACTATGTAAACTGTAAAACAAACATGCACACTCAATAGATGATATTATCAGTGATATCATCAGTGATATCATCAATGATGGCATTTGAGCTGTCATCAGTGATGTTATAAATTATGTCATGGCACATGTCATAGGTAATGCCATATGTGAGGTTATAAGCATGAATGAATGTAGTTTTAGTTCAATATGTTAATTATCATGCTGACATTAACCTTTGAATTTTTTCAGTGAATTTCTGGGGATTTTTAAAAAATATATCAGATCCAGTTATGACACCTAACTATAATGTTACTTTAACCTTTCTTTTTTACAGTACATTTTTAGTTTTTTTTTAAAGTAAAGTGAGTCGGCCCTGGGGGATGTGGTTCCAAGGGCCTTTTCAGGCATTTTTTGCTCCGGTGGGCTGTCCGAGGCATTTAGAGGTTCAGGGAGGGAGGCAGATCGGCCCTCCTCCCCATAAAAATGAATCTCCCTGGGGTCTCTCCAGCCATGGGAACAGGGCCCCCTCATGAGGCCTAGGGGAATGGGGTAGCCCTAACCTGCCCCTATATATCTATTTTTTTATAACAACTTCAGGACAGGGTACTAAATCCCCAAGTCCTGCAATGGCTGCCAGCAATACTTTTCTCATGTTTCTGGCAGCCAATAGGAGTGCTCACCCTCATGGAGTCGCACTTCTACAGGTGCGAGGTGGCCTAAGAGAAATAAAGCACCTTGGGCCAGTCAGCATGCTCTATTTTTTTTAAATGACGTTCCCGCAAGAGTCTTGGAGACTGTCAAGAGCCCAACTGCCAAAATATACAATTGTTTTTGACCCTCAGGAGCATATTTATACTCTGTCTGCACCAAATGTGCATCAAAATTTTTGACGCACATTCGGCGCAAACCATGCACCATATTTATACAATGACTCCTGAGCCCGCGAACATCAAAATTCTGCTGTGTGCGTCATTTTCTGGATGCGGGAAACCGCCTTGCGTTAATGACATGCATGGTAGGCGTTCCCGTCCAACAAATGACTTAAACACCTGTGCAGCATATTTATGCTACCGTGCAAAAATCCTGCACGGCTGGGAGGCGGAGTCAGAAAATGGTACACAGCCCGATTTGCGTAAAAAAATAACACCTGGGTCAGGGCAGGCGTTAAAATGGGGCAAACACACCAGTACCTAAGGAAAACACACAGAAGCAACATCAGAGCTAAAAAAGGAAGACATGGAGGTGCTTTTCATCCAGCATGCACGCAGACGCAGAGCACAGAACCAAGAAGAGCAGCTTCCACAACACCAGCAGGGACCCCAAAGGCAACGCAGAAGGCAGGAGAGGATATTCAGGACCAGGACAACCCTTCTGGGACTTTGGCAATAAGACATCATCCAGAGGTACAGACTCAGCTGGCAAGCCATTCAGCAGATGCTGCTCAACATTGAGCCACAGTTGGCACCCAGCTTGCAGACAGCCCCCACCATTCCACCAGAAACCAAGCTGCTAGCTGTCCTCCACATGTTGTCAAGTGGCTCTTTTCAAACCACTGGTGCCCTGGTTGCCGGGATCTCACAGCCCTCATTCTCTGCCTTCCTACCCAAGGTATTGGATGCCATCATCTCCCTCACACCCCGCCACATCAGCTTCCCCAACACACAGCAGACGCAGCAGGATACCAAACAGGGCTTCTATCAAATAAACAGCTTCTCACACGTTCTTGGTGCCATTGACTGTACAAATGTACGCATTGTGCTACCTGCTGCAACCGAACATCTATACCGCAACAGGAAGCACACACACTCCATCAATGCGCAGGCCATTGTCGGTCACCGGGGATTGATCACCAACACTATGGCAAAGTATCCTGGGAGTGTACATGATTCATTCATCTTCCGCCACTGCACCATCAATCAACATTTCCAGGATGGACGATATGGAAATGGCCTACTTGTTGGTAAGTACAGAAAACCAGTTATATACACACTGCACAGCAATCCTGTAGGACACACAACACATACACCACTACATTGACAGATGGTCAGGAAGACGCTGAGGTTGTGACACTGCTAGGCATGTTTGAATTCTGACCCAATGGGATACACACCTATGGACAAATGACAGTTCCAAATAACAACAGATGCCACTCCACAGACACAAAGGAACAATTTAAAACAACACAATGACAATGGCATGGCCTTAACTGGCAGTACAAATTGGAAGATTAATCTTTCAATATCACATCAATAACACTCAATCAAACACCCTTCCAAGCAATAGGTACTTCATAAGGGGTGTGCAATGTGTTTTGCTGCAGGTCAAACACCATGAGACACAGCATGATTATGATGACTACAATGAATGTGACATGAAATCATTGAAGCAGTACCAATATCTCACATCACTCCTGCTCTGACATTGCCCACTACCAACAAGCAAGTGGACTGTGCTAAGAACACATATTGATGTGACAATATTGAAAGTGCAAATTGCTACACATATGGTTTGAGACAATTACACATGTACAGAACAGATGTACAGGCATATGGACCTTCTGACACTCAAAACGTCAACCTCACAACCAAGTTAGCCAGCTAAACTGGACCAGGTTCAGTAATATAGGTACACGTTTGAACATGAGTCAACTCGGCAAGGGCAGAGAAATAGGTCTGCAGAGAACTTGTCACACATGGGATATTTGTGCATTGTCAATTGTCAACAATTCAGTGCTGACAACTTATGGAGATGTGTTGTACATTGTCACCTAGCCAAATCAAAGGGCCTCACTGATGTTTAACAAATTCTATTGCATATGTTAAATTGGATGGGATCTCCAGGCCGTATAGATGCAACAGTGTTACCACCACTGTGAAATTGATTCTGTGTATGGAAGTATCATGTTACCCCCAGTTAAGACACATGGACACCTCTTTCACATGACATAATGCAAGGGAGTACGCAATGTACTGCAACTCTACAAAAATACCACTGACATCCGGTCAATCAGCCAAACACCAGTTTAGATAATGAAACAACCCAGTGCTGACGGTACATCCTAGAAGGTTTGGAGTCCACACAATAACACAAACACAGATGAGTCACAGACAACCCAAGAGAACAACTGCCATGCAAAGTGATAATCATGGTGCTAGCAACATCAACATTTTCTCACTCATTTTCTCTTTCACCTGATCAGGGGTATGAGATCCAGCCGTGGATCATGACCCCATTTGCAAACCCAAGCACAGCTTCAGAGCGTGCCTATAATGAGGCACATCGGAGGACACGCACCATAGTCAGGAGGTCTTTTGGCATCCCGAAGTCAAGATTCAGGTGCCTCGACATCACCGAAGGCAGCCTCCTATACTCACCAGAAATGGTCTGCAAGATCATTTTGACCTGTGCCATCTTGCACAACATTTGTGTAAGGAGGAACATTCCCCTCTATGAACCAGACCCACAAATGCCTGAAGAGGAGGAAGAGGAGGACGTTGTCCATCAACATGAGGGCGACCATCCAAACACAGCAGCAGGATTGCATCGAAGACAACACATTGTCAAAAACTTCTTTTAACTATAGTCTTCATCTCCACTGTCTTACCACATGTCATTAAACACCTATTCTAATCACTATATCATGGTCTGGGTAATCACATTATCCTTAGGATTCATAATCAGAGTGTAGCCTCATGGAGCATTGCAGAAATACATATTAGGATACTGAAAAATCCACATCACATTTGATGGGTATGAATATACAGCCAACTTCACACACAATGTAAATGACATATATCCTGTCCATTTCACATTTGAAGGGCAATAGCAGAGGACCACAGCTATTTCACACATACATGATGGCAACATCGTTCATTGCAGCATGTGGCACACAACAAAGACACCATCATTCACTAAGGAAATAAAATGCCTCATACGTGAGGCAGTGGATGGGCTATTGCATTGGTAACAGGAATGTATGACCAGACCCTTGACAGCATTAATTGTGACATCAGCTATCATTGCAAGGAGTATGCGTGACAAGAAATCCATGTAAGCAGCGAATGGATAGCACAAGTACCCCTGGTATGACTAGCATTGCTCACAAGACATCACATGCCATCCCAGGTCATAAGTCCTGCCACTGCCATGTTTTCTGTCTCCCCCCACCCTTCTCGAGGGGGCCCTGGAAATGGACTATTTGTACCCAGAGAATCCCTCATCTACACGCACCCAGACTCACATTCTGACTCCAGTGTGCTTCCCTCTTTAGTATGGTGTGCCATAGTCATTGTTCATCTGTCTGCATGGACTTCTGGTCGGATAATGCACTGCCTTGTAGTATGTAGTACCTGTAACCACCTGTCCATTACTTCCCATGTGAAAGGTACTGTTGGCCCTTTGTACTTGAATCTCACCTATAGGACTAGTGAGAGCCTGAAGCTGCACACACCTGTGAGCACCTCCATGCAGACCAGCCATTTGAAACATGCACAGCCCTTGCTGCTGCCTGGAACGGCATAGAAACTGCCATTATATGTATGCTGTTATGCAATGCAACATGGACCCCAATAATGACACAGGCTACACATGGGCCCACACACTTGAACTGGACACCTTTGTGCAATTAACCACTGGAAATATGTGAACACGTGCTGCTTGGTCTGCTGGTCCTCCACTGCCACAGGAGAAACATAGGTCATTTATATGACTCAAACTGTGGAGTGACATTACATATGTGGATTGGTTTTGGGACTTGGTGTCACAAACACCGTACCCACATAGCATTTTAAAATGTCTGACTCATGGGTAGTATACAAAAAAGTGACAAGGAAGTGGTATCCAACATTCCAGGACATGTGATGACTTAGTCTTGGAACATTGCCAAGATCAACCGTCTTCTATCTATCCTGTGCATGGTATGTCATGGGAGATGTTTATGTCCCAAAAATCTGGGAAGTTCACACAGCATTTGTTGCTGCGTGTATGACAAACATACTTCCTTACTCATTTCCACAATGAATAGCATCTGATGGTTGTCCACATTGACAACACATGCATACAAGCACATTTATGAAAACACGTCTTGTGATGTTCACACAGTGGGACAACTAAAATTGTAAGAGCCAATTCACATACATTGACACACAGGCAATGAGTTACTGTATTGAGTTGCACAGCCTTGCTATCCTCTATTGACGCACAGCCTGCTCAAACTGGGTAATACAAATTTGTATTCCAAAAGTCTGGGGATCTATTGTGTCAGTGAAGAGTGAAAATCCGGTACAACAACTAGGGGATCATGGTTTGCAGTAATGTGATCTGCCACATGTGCCCATACACCGGAATGCACAATGTAGGTGCAAACAGCCTATCTCTGTATAGTTACAGCTGTCATGTACTATACAATTTGAGAATTGACCCAAACCCAGTAAAATACATAAATTTTGACACATACACATCAAAAAAGACGCACATGCGTCAAAAAACGCAGCATGTGATTAGAAAAATGACACTCTCTGCCATGATACATCCATTGGCCCTGAGCGGTAATTCCCACACTGTACCCCATGAAATTGGTTAACTATGAAAAATATTTGAAAATATGGATGCGCGGTAATTTCTAAGCATGTGCGTAAAAATGACGCACAGACTGTTAGCGTTATAATATTTTGACCCATCATAATAAAAACGCACCGCATTTTAGGAAGGAAGTGATGTAATAGGATATCCTGTTTACAGAATTGGTACAGTGGGTGTACTTTCACTTTCATTTTACAGTCTGTGATTTTTCTTGACTGTGTGGCTGTGTTTGGACTTGTCTCTCTGTGAATATTGTGAATTTGTCTCCTGTGTGCTCTTTATGTTGTCTTGTTGTGTTTTTTATGTGTCTGTGGTATCCTGTGTACGTGTATTTTTGTCATTTCTGGTGCCTAATTCTGTCTTTGTACTGTTGGGAGTCTGTTGTGGGTAGTGTTAGTTTGCGGATAGTTGGGCTGTTGTAGTTTTATTTAGTTTTTATTTCACTCTCCTCCTTTCCCTTCATTATCCTCTGTACCCCTTAATTCCTTCATTTTTTCAAGCATGTTGGGTAGGCCACGTCTCGGTAGAATGGGAGAGGAGGAGCTGGGGCGATTCATTTGGCTGGTGTACCACTTTCTCCTATTGATGATAGAAGCAGGTGGCCAGGTGATACAGGGGTATCACACAGAGGCAAGGAGGCTCCGGTGGGCAAAGGTCCTGTACCATCTGCAACACTTATACAACACACCGCGCAACGACCACCAGCTAAAGCACCGTTGGGCTGACTTTATTGCCAGGGAGCAAGACCTGCTGGACCACCTGGGGATTGTGATTGGTGGCCCTGTTGGTGAGCACAATTCAGAGTAATGTGCACACTTAAATGTTCTGTAGTGACAGTAGCAGATTTGTTCATATGCTGCAGGCAATGTTTTTGGACATGTGGAATGCAAGTTAAACATACAGTGGCCGTGAGTTATACAATAATTGCTACACATTACCATCATTTGTTGACGCAGCAGCTGCACTGAGTTACAAAACACAACTGGAGCCTGTAAATTAGTGCTGCCTTCATGTCAATAGATGATGCAAACGTGGCGCTAACATATGTTTTAGGCATGGTCTGTCAGTGTACCAGGAAAGACATGTTTTTAATCCAGATATTTTCAAGGATTACTGTGTCCCCCAATTATTTCTGATACATGTCTGAACTGGATTCTGACACATACGTACCAAGTTATTTCTAACCTCAGTTAACATCTTAGGCTGATAGTTTGACTTGGTTGTGGCGCAAGTAAATTAGGGATGGATTCCAAAAGTAATGCACACGGGTTCATATCTGAATGTTTGGTGCTACTTTCCATAGCTGTGGCACATAAAATGAAGCAAATGATACAAATTGAGGGGTAACAACTATCCATGGCCCTCTGTTCCTTATACCTGTGTGTTTTACATTGGTCTTGGGCACAATAGCTGGAACAGAGCTACTGCATTTGCCATCTGTGTAACTCTATAGCCATGAACTTCTCATAAGTTATGGGATCATCATGGGATACCTGACGTTGGGGAATGCATGATCACAATGTATTACGTGCATTATGTTGTGCAAGGAACACCTGACCAATTCCATCATACATATAAAGTTCCCTAATACTTTGCTAGTTTAGTTTGGCACACCCCTGCTGATCTAGTACAGCGTATGTTTAATAACTAACTTCCCAGTATGGAGGCTATCAGAGAAATGGGTGTATGCTAAGATCAGAAGACCAACATTCCTGTGACTGCTGCCATTCCGAAGGTACAAACAAATTGAAACCTACATCATCATGATTGACACAGTGGTACATTTGTAAACCATGTGTTAATAATATGACAGTGTCAGTTTGCTGTATAGCCGCTGATCAACCAACTTGGCAAATGTAAGATGATGAATGTGGCTCACTGTGATTTCCAAAACCCATAAGGTGTACACAGGGCAATGAGTGACACATTTCAGGTGCAATGACTACACCTGTGCCCATGCAGTCTGTCATGGATGACTACAATATACACTGTCAACATATATCTCCTTGTTGTATCCAAATATTAAAACTGTTCAATCCATGGCTAGCCTCAAACTGTCACCAATTTATGCACAGGATCCCTGCCATTATGGTGTCATAGGGGGCATATGTGGCTGAGGGTACACTGTTAATGTAGCATATGTAACCTAGACACAACACAGGCCCTACATGTAAGGAACCATAGAAAGCATGATAAATCATGACCTTAAATAACGCACAGGTGCGTCACACAGTAAATGATTGTCCCTTGATGCACAAGCCACAATACCTGAGTGACTGGTATTGCAGTGCTCCAGGAAAATGGCTTTGCATGTCTCTCATTACTACAAATGATGAGAGGAATACACTCCATATATGAGTCTGCAAACAATTGATGGAGCATGTTTGTCAACACATGATAGTTAGGGCCACTGCATGTGTGCAGATATGTGTGCATCACTCACTGGAGTGACCGGGTCTGTACATGTTTGCAGTGGTATGTCTGTTGCAGTATCATCATGCCTGAGAGGTTGGAGTTTCAGATTTAATGTTACACACAGTAATTATATTTGGAAGTGTTGTACAGTGCACAGACATTGAGCACATTTCTCCCTTCCATGCTTTACAGGTGGACCTGCCTCCCACACAACCGGAGAGGTGGCTCAATTTGCGGACCCAGACATATCCAGTAAGTGTTTATATTTCAGTTCTGTGTTGTGTTTGCAGCTGCTGTGTGATTGACTCCTGTGTGTTGGACACATTGCAAGGTATGATGTGCTGGTAAATGATCAGATATGTTACTTGAGTGGAGTATCACTTTTTTTCCATCTTTGAGTTGGGCAATCATTAGCGTATAGTCATATTTTGGGATTGTAATGCAGCCCTGTAGGCATGGCCATGTGAATGGGGGGACATTTGTTGTTAATTTGTTTATAAAGAAAATGTAGCAGAGGGCCATATTTATGATTTAGTCAGCAAGTCAGACCCTGAATCTCACAGAATAGGGATGCCAAAGTCTTACCCACAGACTTGAGCCTCCGTGTTCACTAATGAACATGTTCGACTGTATGTTTGACTTCCTAGCTGCATGTAGCTCCACATGTGCTACATGTGTGTGGCACTTGAGTACAATGTCATAGGTGTGCATGCAGCTCATGGCCAGATGTGTGCTTGCATCTATCTGCTTGTTGTAAGACAGGTATTAGTGGTATTAAATGATGTTGACAATTGACAGCATTTACAAACATAAGTGTGGGTGGGATTGGCCAAGTTTTGGGTGTATCCTAGTTGGACATCCTCCTTACATGTGGTGGACTGCCCAAACCCATATACAGCTGTCCAAAGCTTCCTGGGTGTTCTAGATGTTTGAAAGTATTTTTTGCTTCTCCTTCCCCCCGAGGCACAGGCTTAGGGTTATGAGATGTATACCTAGGTGTGATGATCCAAGTTTAGTACACAGACATGTAAATCTGTAAATCACTTGTCCAAAACTAGGATACCCACTCATGATTAGCAACTGCATTCCATCCTGGCAATTCCATTTACAAATCACAGATATTGTGGCCCTTGATTGTCATCCAGAAGATAGTCATTAGTTGGCCTGTCCCTCCCCTCCCTCCTCTTTCCTGGTTCTTTTAATTACTGGGTTTATGGGTCTTAGTGTTAGGTTAGAATAGGCTGTTAGTTTAGTTAGTAGTAGTGGGTTGGGGGTATGATAATTTAAAATGTTTTTTGTTATGTGTGTGGGTGGGAGGGTGGGGGATGATGTTGGGGTTTTGGTGTTGAAAAAACAAAATTAATAAAAGAATAAAAAAATATAAAAATATAAAAATACAAAAAAATATATATTTGTTTAGTATAAGATAGTATGTGTTTAGGTTAGTATATGTCGTCCTCCATGTGTCCCGTCTTATAAGGGGGGTGAAGGGTTGATGTTTAGAATGTTTAGTTAAATGTGATAAGTAAGTTTAGCTTAAGTTAGTTTGGGCCTGTTGTGGGTAATATGTAGTTAGGATAGGTTAGGTTAGTTTAGGTGCTTCCCAAGGTTTTATCCTCCTTTTTTACTGTTAAATAAATATTTATAGTACTCCTTTACAGTATGTGTCAAATGCTTTGGGATCAGGCCCTTGCCATGGCTGAACAGTGTCCCTTTAGTATTTGCATTTGTCCCATCCTGCAACCAATTCCCAATTGAGCTGTTACATTGGCGCTACACCAGAGCTACTTTGCTAAGATGCTGCCATCCATTGCACCCGCAACTCAAGGTTACTATGGATCCCAACGTGTTGTTAATTTTTTATGTATGTTTTCAATCTCACATACTTTGGGACCAAATTTGGTATTGAGGACACTGTGTTACGTCTGCCTGCAGCCTGATGTTCAAGTGAAGCCTTATAAGGTGAGTGGTGGTATGATCTCATGTAGTATGGTATACATAACTCACACCTATCATTTGTTTCATTGTTCATCCAGGTTACTTTTTTGTACGTACACTCATACACATCCATTCCTGCTGTATGTTGTGTGTGAGGAAATAATTGGGTCAAATGTCACATACGTAAAGATTGTATTGAAGAAAAATTTGAAGACAATAATGTTTGGCTTAGACATCCCTTGAGGAAGACTTATTCTGTCCAACACATCATTATACTGTACAGTTTCTATTTACCTCAGAAGTAACCCTCAGGAAGGGCAGATGATGGTACAATCCAGACCCCAGTGCATAGTTATCAGCCCACATTCAGGGCAGTTGTATTTACATTCTATAATCATTGACATGAGGCAAACATCACAGATCTTCCTCACGGTTGATGTGTCACATTACACAGAGACAAAGTGGTTGTGTAAGTGCTATTTATTATAAAGTGCTGTAGTGCTGTATATACATTTTCCATGATTGTGAGTCCATTATTGTGACACCTTCCATTGTGATCCTATACAAGTGCAAAAGGACATGTCATTGGACATGCTGGGGTGAAGTGTCAGACAGTGCAGAAGGGCATGATTTGCCAATGAGTTAGTGAGAGACAATCACAGGGCAGAGTGACAAGATAAACAGTGGGCTGGAGAACAGTGCTTGAGAGCAGCTGTTGCAAGACTGGCATGTTACAAAGCACAGGACCTTGGTTATAAGTGGCCATGTGGCAGGGACTAGTGCTACCAGGTACTCTTATGGGTAAAGGGGATCTGTTCCACGTCTTCATCTTCGGATGTGTGTGTTGTCTCCTCTGCTCTTGGTGGTGGTGGTTTTGAAGGGGCAACACACAAATAAATGGCGTTAGTCGGCGGTAAAATTTTTGACGCTAAACTGCGTCGGCGCAGTTTTTCATCAAAAACTATAAATATGGCCCTTAATTTTTTTTAATTCTGCCCTGAACGGATTCACACCAAATCACAAAAGGCACAATCTGTACACCAACATCTAGTTTCCTGCCAAATTTGGTGCAATTCCATACAGTAGTTTTTGCAAAAACCTGTTTTAAAGAAGTCTATGGAAAATACATGGAGATTTTACATTTCGGGACCTCCCTTTTTCCTCAGCGCTGCTTGACAGATCACCCCGAAACTTTACATGAAAGAGCTGAGGTGAATTAACTTTTTTTTAAAAAAGTTTGTGAACATTTGTCAACCATAAAACCAAAAAACACTCCTTCCATAGAAAAGTAGACCTAACTATCACTACCTAGTGGTGACTGCCGACTGACTGGGACATATATATATATATGTATATATATATATATATATATATATATATATATATATATATACATATATATATATACACATATATATATATATATATATATATATATATATATATATATATATATATATATATATATTTTTTTTTTTTTAAACAAAAGCGTCCTCTCTGTGAAAGCGCACTCCCACCAGGTTAATTTAGGAAAATCGAAATACAGCAACTCACAGCGAATTCCTTTCAGTCTTTTCAAAATTCAGGCCTATATCGAAAAAACATCTCTGGACACGTGTTTCGGGGTTGATCCCCTCATCAGCAGAGAAACTAAAAAATATATCACCCTCGTAGGTGCAGCCATTGCTGGATGTGTTCCAGACTCTCATTCCTTTTAAAGACCACATACCTGGCTCGTTCAGCAAATTCAATTGCAAGCACCTGATTAATATATTTAAGTACCAGCCCAAGTGCATGCTGGTTACGGTAGTCCTGCACATTTGTAGTTGCACCCATATATATAAATATGAAACCTACTGGCAGCCACCAGTAGGTTGTTATAGTTAGGGCCTCATTTCCACAGGAAAAGCATTTTTAACTTGGATAGATCTTTGCAGCCGTTTGACGAATCTTCATGACATTTTCCCAAAACAAGTGTCAAGTTAAGTCTTGTTGTGCATGGAAGTTTTTGAGGTGATCTGTGAAGTGGGGGACGAGAAAAAGGGGGCCACAAAAAGTGTGTTTCCCATGATAATTCTCAGAGAGATTTGAGGCACAACTATAGCTCGAACTGCTGAACGCAATGGCTCAAAATTTGGAAGGAAGTTAGCTCTTGGTCCAGAAAGTACCCCTTTTGTTATTTAATGTAAATGTGTTCAGTAGTTTTTGAGATATTAAAAGAAAAACTAATTTGTATATCTAGGTGCACATATACTTCACAAATTTTCCTGATCTCGTGCAGAGATATGATTGGCTGCCAACACTTCAACCAGGAAGTGTTGGGAGCCATCTTGGAACGCAGACTCAGCAAACAAAAAGATAAAAAATGAAGAAAAGGGATGGGGGAAAAATACTATGACCCCCTCTCTTTGGTGCTGGAGTACCCCTCGGACACCAAAAAAGCTTAAAAGCATTTTTTGTGTGAATTTTTGCCACAATTTTGTGGCGGATTCACAAATTCATGGCAAAAATGAAAAATAACAAGTGTAGGCTCCTGTGCTTGTTTTCAATAAAGCCCCCAGCTGGGCCAGGTCCCAGGAGAAAGACCATATAAAAAAAAAAAAGAGGGGACCATGGGGCTCCCCTCCTAAGGCTCTTAAGTTCCTGGGGGACCACCACCTCACAAGGCATAAAATAAACAAAAGGAGGGGGCCGCATGGGCTTAAATATGCCCTGGAAGCACCACCTCCCCAGGGCTAATAAATATTCATGTAGGGGCTGCTCGGACCCCCCATGCCCCGGGGACCACCACCTACCTGGGACTGGCCTGTGCTCAAGAAAGGAGGATGGCTGCGCTGTCCCACTCCTGGAGCTCATAATGGCCCTGGGGACCGCCACTCCCCCAGGGCCAGTTCCTGCTATCTCCTGAGGTGCCCACTCTCAGGAAATATCTGTTTGCTCCCACCGAGCGAGAGTAAACACAAAATCTGCTTCCAGCATGTGGGAGCTGTCAAACTGCTGCTGCTTGCTGGAATCAGAGCTTTCATCTGTTTCACTGCCTGCTGCCAAGTGGGAAGAGAAACAGATGGAACTATTGCTCCTTAATGCAGGGAGCTGCATTTCTAGCAGCTTCCTACAAGCAAGAGCAATGCTGGCTCCTGCAGAAGGCCAGGAGATGGCTGGTAGAGTGAGGACCTTGAAGTTCCCCCCGCCGCCCACAATTATCCACACTGGGTGCCATGAATGTGGCCTGGGTACCCAGGGACTAGTTGGTGGGCCCAGGGAATGGGCTCTCCAGGGCTGAAATCGGCCCAGGGAGGGGGCCACATGGGCCCCTTCTCCTTTTATATAAAGTATTTGGCGCTCAGAGGTAGTGGTCCCCGGAGCCCAGGGGCTATGCGTAGACCCCCTACATTTTTTTTATTCTGCCCTGGGGAGGTGGTTGTCCCTGGGGCATGGTAAAGCCCATGAGATGGTCAGCATGGCACTTCTCCTTTTTTTAAAATTAAAGCCCCAGGAGGTGGTGGTTCTTGAATTCAAAGAACCCAATGGAGGGGGGTCCACACAGCCCCATTCCTTTATAACAATAAAGTCCCATGGAGGTGGTGGTCCCCGGTGCTCAGAAGAGTCACAAGAGTGGGGGTCAAATTACCCCTCCTTTATTTATTGTGTTTACTGTCATGCCCCCAGGACCTGACCCAATTGGAAACTTTGTTAAAAACAAGCGCGGGAGCCAGCGCTTGTTTTTTTCCTTCGTTTTTACCATGTATTTGTGATGCTAATGCAATTTTGTGGCAACATTTTTACAAAAAAAATATTTTTTGGCCTTGTGGGTTTCCAGGGGGACCCCAGCACCAAGGCTGTGAGGGTTAGGGTATTCCTACCCTACCCATTTTTCTTATTCTTGCCAAGGCCGTGCGTGCTTGACTGCTTAATGGGGTGTTGGCTGCATGGCCTGGCAACAGAGACTAGGCCCTGCGACCAACCCCCACCATACACAGCAGAAGGCCATGCATGGAGTGGGGTTTGGGGCATATAGGGAGTAGACCACAGGGCCCAGCCACAGGCCAGGCCCTGGAGCGTATCCCACCTTGCATGATGTGTGTGGCATGAGGTTGTGTGCTTAGAGGGGGTAGGCCCCACTTGTGCCCTAAGATAACTATAACTTGTGCCCTCGCCATGCACTGCTATTTACCCCACATATTACATCACTATACATCATTCATAATATCAATGCAACATTTGCAGTAAAATTACTGAAGCGAAAAAACTGTGCATGAGTTACAGTTACCGTAGGGCATGAGTTATAGTTACTTGACCTAATCATAACTATAACTGCTGAATTTCTATGGTTTTGTGCGAGTAAAATATGAAACTAACTATAATGGCCCTGTAACCGTTGTTTTTTCAAGTGTATATATAGCCCCCAAATAATCTCACATTAAAGAATACACTTGCGCTCATGTGCTCATTGTAATCCAAATTGCTGTATTTAACAAAATCCAGCCCCGCGATGAATTTCGGCATAACAGCCTTGTTTACGCACAGGGTGGCTGTGTCTACAAAACCACATTTACTTTTTGGTGAAAGTAAATGACAAAAGAGGCCTAGAGAATTACAATGTTGATAATAAAATGCTGATCTGCTATCTTTGAATGTACAATAAACAGCAATGACAAATATTTCACAAAATGTTGTGTAGTTTCTTTACATTTAGCTCAAATAAATATTTTGATATTAAGAAAATGAGTACATAAATACATGTATTTATACCCATGTTGAAAATATATATGTATAGACCACCAGCATATACTATGAGATGTGAGGAGTTCAAAAGAGATGGCCCATCAAGGCACATCTAAGCTCCCAATCGTCTGGGGCTGTCTAGGAGGAATACACAAAGTTCAACTGTCAACTTCATATGATCATGTGACCCTGAGACAGGCTACAAACAGCAAGGTGGTTTTGCTTGGCTTCATAAATTTGTCTTAGAAGTTGTGTTGTGCATGTACCACATTGTGTGGCAAACACAACACAAAGCCTTCTAAATATGCCCCAAATAGTTAAGGCAGGAAAATGCCAATTGCGATTAGAAATTTGATTTCACCATAGGTTTGAATTTGTCATTACCATTCCAAAAAACACCAACATGAATAAATTACCTGTCTCCATTTGGAAATCACACCTGATTAACTGTAATATGTTAACTCCAATGTTATCCTATGGAAAAAGTAGGCCTTGCATTAGGGAAAAAATAATTTAAGAATTTTCACTACCAGGCCATGGAAAGCTTAAAAGCTCATATCCTACTTTTTAAATATATTGTACCCTGCCATCTGGGCTGTCCGGGGCCTAGTCTGGGGGTGACATATATATTAAAGAAGACTGCTTGGGACTGGCAAAACATTTATTTTGCCAGGTTGAACTGGCAGTTTAAAATTGCACCTAAAGGCTGCAATGGCAAGCCTCAAACATGTTTAAAGTGCTACGTACATGAGGAGCACAATCATTGTAGCAAGCCCAATAGTAGCATTTAATTTACAGGACCTGGGCACAGATAGTGCCACCTTACAAGGGAGATACAAGTAAGTTAAATATGCCAGTTGAGTCAAAGCTATTGTTATCATGTTTAGAGAGCATAAGCAATTTAGCACTGGTTAGCAGTGGTAAAGTGTGTAGAGTCCTAAGGCCAGGAAAAACAAAATCAGCAAAACAGGAGGTCTGAAGGCAAAACGTTAGTCAAATGCAAACCAAGTGTGCTCTAAATGATATTTCACCATTACAAAATTAAAAAAGGCAGCCATATTAGTTAGACTACACTTAGGGCCTGATTTAGAGTTTGGTGGATGGGTTACTCCACTACAAATGTGACAGATATTACAATTTCCATAGAATACAATAGAATAGTAATACGGCGGACCAGATATCCGTCATGTTTGTGACAGAGAAACCCCATCTGCCAAACTCTAAACCAGGCTTTCATTCAGTATCCTGTGTTTTAAGGGGAAATATTATGCACTACAATGTATGTTAGACCTGTCTGCTCTTGGTGTGGTTTCCCCTGTTTTTTTCCTCTGACCTCATGTTTCTGATCCTGTACTGACATTCGTTTTGGCTGGCTTTAGGACTCTGGCCACTTTACCACTGCTGACCAGTGCTAAAGTGCAAGTGTTCTTTGTCTAAATTATAATGTGTTTGGTTTCTCCATGATTGGCATATTTTATTTACTAGTATGTTCCTAGTATAGTGCACCATGTGTGTCCAGGACCTATAAATAAAATGATACAAGTGGGCCTGCAGCACTGACTGTGCCACCCACATGAGTAGCCTTGTAAACATGTCGCAGACCTGCCACTGCAGTGTCTATATGGGCAGTTTTAAACTGCCATTTCAACCTGGCAAATGCCCCAACTTGCCAGGCCAGGACCTTTCATTTCACTACATGTAAGTCACCGCTAAAGTAGGCCCAAGGCAGCCCCATAGGCAGGGTGCAATGTACTTAGAAGGTAGGACATGTACTGGTATGTTTTACATAATGTCCTGATAGTGAAATACTGCTAAATTCTGTTTTCACTATTGCAAGTCCTGTCTCTCCCATAGGAAAACATGGGGCTTGCTTTGAAATGCCTTTTAAGTGGTATGGAATTTACCTTTGAACTCTCAATTTAAAAATACATCTTTTAGTGAAGTTGGTGTTTGAATTGTAGCTTTGAAAATGGCACTTTTAGAAAGTAGGCATTTTCTGGCTCATCCATTCTGTGCCTCTGACTGTCAGTGGAATACACGTTTGGGTCAGGATGACAGTTGGACAAAAAAAAGGAGCTGAGGTGTGCCCTGCATATCCTGATGGCCCATCACCAGGCTAATGGGTCTTCTTGAGCTAGAGTGGTGGGAGGAGCAGACACTTGCACCTGAATAGGGATGTGCCTGTCCTTACACAAAGCAGCCTCCAACCATCTGGAGTGTGTCTGCGGCCAAGGCAGGAAAGGCAGGGTCTTGTGCACTACAAACACTTCAAAGTTTGCCTGCTTGAAAGACAGAAATGGATATAAGTACTGGACCTCGGACTCCACATAGGTAGAACACTTCTAGACTGAGGATATTCTGCTAGGAAAAAGAGCTGGGTGCTGTAAGATTGACTGCCACTCTGCCTGTTGCTTTGTTGTACAAGCCTGCTGATTGCTGCTTCTGACTGGGATTGAAAGGACTGGATTTTGCTTTCTACATCCTTCTTTTCACGGTTCTCTAAGGCCTTAAGCTGAGCTTGCCTCCTGTTAAGAAGTCTCAGGGACATCAGGACTTCATCTGCCAGCACCTAGGCTCTATTGCTGAGAGTCCTGACTTGCCAAGTGGTGCCACATCCAGAGTTCCTGGACCCTTGGAAGTGAGCTCTGGTCCAACCAGGAAGAAATTAAGCACATCAACTCCGGAGCGACTTTGGAACCAGTGCTGCTCTCCGACCCCACACTGCCGTCCGCACCGGAGCCGTGATCCCCTCTGAGTATAACGACCGTGACCTGCCACACAGGCCTGATGCTGCTGCAGCTCCTCCAAAGTCCTGTCACAGCAGAAGTCCCGAGTGCCATGTCACTGACATCCGTGATGTCCAACTCTGACTCTGCAGCAGCACCTGTGGTATGATCATAATACCGCAAAGTCGATGCATCACATCTAGATCTGCTGCATTCATCGACGCTGCCAGGTTGGAAGGAACCTATGCCTCACCACCAACACTGCATCACCTCCCTGGCAACTGTAAGAAGCCACTCGTCACCTCCCCAGTGTAACAGTTAGGAACCGATGCTTCACCTCCACGGTAGCAGTAAGGAACCGATGCCGCACTGGCTCCAGCGACACCTCAGCTCCCCAAAGTCTTTGTTTCCTCATTGTTTTCCAAGGTACTGTACCTGGGGGTCCGTGTTGCTCCATGACCGGCCCTTACTCCCTCACGAGTAGCGCCAGACTGTTGGGAACAACTCCGTCAAGATGCCGTGATAGCCCCATTTGGAGCTATTGTGTTTCTAAGTGCTTTACTAAGATTTAATCTTTAAAAAAATGTTACTTGTGTATGTTGGATTTTTTTTAGCTTTGGTCGTCTTTTACTCAGATAAATATTGGTTATTTTTCTAAACTGGTGTGGAGTACTTTTGTGGTGTTTTCACTGTGTTACTGTGTGTGTGTGCAGAAATACTTTACATATTGCCTTTGAGATAAACCAAACTACTTGTGCCAAGCTACCAAGGGGGTGAGCAGGTGTTATCTTAGCTGTGTGACTCCCTTGCCCTGACTAGAGTGAGGGGCCTTATTTGGACAGTGTGCAAACCACTTCTAACAGTGTATTTTTAACCTTTTAACATATTTTTTTTAGTAACTACTCCAGTGCTTTCTAGGTACTAGAACTGCACTATGTAATGCTTTTTTAAATATATGCCGTCATAAAATTACATTTCCCGTCCTGAAATGGTACATTCCTTTCTAATCACTTATAATGCAGTAGTACACTACATTTCTACTTAAAACCCAGAATGCAGACTAAGGTGGTCATTTCAACATTGGCGGTAAAAGGCGCCTACCACCGTTCAGAAGACCGCCAACACACCGCCGCGGCCACGGTAAACCGCCATGGTCATTATGACCCACAACTCGGAAACAGCCAAAATACAGACACTCACAGAAGTCCGTCACACCAAAGGCCAGCGATAAACTGGCGATAACCAAACCGACACCGTCATGCCAATAGAAATACGCCCACACTATCACGACACACAAATCCACGCGGCGGTCTTTCAAACGCGGTATTCCATTGGCGGTACACACCGCCGCGCTCAAAATACACACACTCCTCCAAAACACAGCCACATTGGACAAATCCAAATACATACACCTGATACACAGACACACACCACTCCCACACACCCAATACAATATAAAACCCACATCACCCACAAACCCCCACCACAAAAACAATCAGGACGACGCACAGAGAGAGAGACCACATAGAAGAATCGAGCACCCAGACGCACATATTACCATCACCCACACAATTACCACACACTTCACACAACACACCAATACACATCACCACACTTATCACCACACAATCCACCCCACACATCACCTACACCACCCCATGGCCCTGCAAAAGACACCCCAGGTTTTCGAAGGAGGAACTCAGGGTCATGGTGGAGGAAATCATCCGGGTAGAACCACAGCTATTCGGATCACAGGTGCAGCAGACGTCCATTGCAAGGAAGATGGGGAAACAAAGCAGATGTCACTGTGGGACCCACATTTCTGAAATAGTAAGGGAAAGTGACAACTCAGTTACCATACACTGGGTGAAAAGGACAGACAGTAGAGAGGTAGTAGTGTTTAAGTACATGTAGTAGGCCGGTTTGTATTCTTACCTCTGTTTCATTGGAAATATTGCAGTATCACCGTGTTCCTGTTGTCTATGTCGTCTTCTGCGGCTTCCTCCTCTTCACTCTCCTCAGGCTCCACAGCTGCTACAACACCACCATCTGGACCATCCTCCTGCAGAAAAGGCACCTGGTGACGCAAAGCCAGGTTGTGAAGCATACAGCAGGCCACAATGAACTGGCACACCTTCTTTGCTGAGTAGAATAGGGATCCACCTGTCATATGGAGGCAGCGGAATCTGGCCTTCAGGAGGCCGAAGGTCCGCTCGATCACCCTCCTAGTTCGCCCATGGGCCTCATTGTAGCGTTCCTCTGCCCTTGTCCTGGGATTCCTCACTGGGGTCAGTAGCCATGACAGGTTGGGGTAACCAGAGTCACCAATTAGCCACACACGATGCCTCTGGAGCTGACCCATCACATAAGGTATGCTGCTATTCCGCATGATGTACGCGTCATGCACTGAGCCAGGGAACATGGCATTCACATGGGAGATGTACTGGTCTGCCAAACATACCAGCTGGACATTCATGGAATGATAACTCTTCCGGTTTCTGTACACCTGTTCACTCCTGTGGGGGGGAACCAAAGCCACATGGGTCCCATCAATGGCACCTATGATGTTGGGGATATGTCCAAGGGCATAGAAATCACCTTTCACTGTAGCCAAATCCTCCACCTCAGGGAAAACGATGTAGCTCCGCATATGTTTCAGCAGGGCAGACAACACTCTGGACAACACGTTGGAAAACATAGGCTGGGACATCCCTGATGATATGGCCACTGTTGTTTGAAATGACCCACTTGCTAGGAAATGGAGTACTGACAGCACCTGCACTTGAGGGGGGATTCCTGTGGGATGGCGGATAGCTGACATCAGGTCTGGCTCCAGCTGGGCACACAGATCCTGAATTGTGGCACGGTCAAGCCTGTATGTCAGGATGACATGTCTCTCCTCCATTGTCGACAGGTCCACCAGCGGTCTGTACACCGGAGGATACCGCCATCTCCTCACATGTCCCAGCGGACGGTGCCTATGAAGGACAACAGCGAGCACAGAGTCAAACATCCCAGAGGTACGTAACCACAGTTTTCCAAAAACACAAATCTGCATCCATAGAATGGCTTGTATGAGTGTGGATGCAAGGCCTAGGTATGTGTGACGCAGTAAAAAAAGTAAGGCGATGTGCGCCGGCGGTCACGGTACACACCGCCGTGGACGTGACTGCCATTTTCTATCTGTTAAATCACTCGATACCTGATCTTCGACAGGAGAGGACCTACACTGCAAGTGCTGCTGTGACCTCGGTCTGGAAGAGACAATGGCTCATGTGACTGGGGAAAGGGCCCCTGCCTTCACATCGGAGGAGTTGGAGAAGCTTGTGGATGGGGTCCTCCCCCAGTACGCGCTACTCTACGGTCCTCCAGACAAACAGGTAAATACGCTGGGAGCATGCTGTATGGGCTATGCCTGTGTTGACTGGGGTGGATGAAAGATGGGGGGGGGAGAGATTGAGGCATGTATGAAACGACGGTGAGTGCATGTGCCACATGGCAAGGGTAGGGATGGGGGGGCCACTCACATTGAGGGTGCAGACGGTAATGATTTTTCTTCTCCCCCTGTACATTTCATATAGGTCAGAGCCCACCAGAAGACGGATATTTGGCGTGCCATCGCCAAGGACGTCCAGACCCGGGGGGTCCATCACAGACGGGGCACCCACTGCCAGAAGAGATGGGAGGACATTCGCAGCTGGAGCAAGAAGACGGCGGAGGCTCAGCTGGGGATGGCCTCCCAACGTGGGAGGGGTGCCCGTCGCACCTTGACCCCCCTGATGTTCCGGATCCTGGCGGTGGCCTACCCCGAGTTGGATGGGCGCTTGAGGGGTGAGTACACTCTCATTCTGCTAACTTTGCGCGCAGTGGAGGTGTCTGGGTGGGGGAGGAGGGCTGTGGGTATCCCTATGCCAGGGCGAGTTCCGTAGGCTAGGCCCCTCCGTAAGGCATGGCCCTGTGCCCCCGCCCCCCACCTCTGTAGGGTGCCAAGTACAGCTATTCATGGCCCTGTGTCATCTATGTGTGCAGATGTCGTCCATAGCCTTGCAGGCCATGTCCCAGGGATTGCAAAGTGGACCCCAGGTGCGCGGCGTAGTGCAGGGGGCTTCTGTGTCTGTGCTGTCCGCCAACGGTAGCGGGAATGCATGCACTCAACATGTCTTTATTCTGTCCCCCCCCCCCTTTTTGTGGTCTTCGTGTTCATGTGTGCATTAGCATCATCAGGCGGAGGAGCAGTGGCACCGAAGCACGAGGGAGCTGCATCCCACATGGCCATGGAGGGCCACACTACCGACTCTGAATTCGCCAGTGGGACGGAGGGCGAGGGGAGCTCCACGGCAGGGACACGAGCGGACATTAGTGAATCGGACTCGTCCTCTGATGGGAGCTCCCTTGTGGTGGCGGCAACATCTCTTCCCCCCGCAACAACAGGTACAGCCGCCACCCCCCGCACCAGCACCGCCCTCCCAGCAGCCCCTCAGCGTTTGCCCCGTGCCCGCTCACCCAGGAAGGTGGGCATCTCCTTTGCCACAGGCACCTCAGGCCCTGCCCCAGTCACCCCTGCTGCCCTCAGTGAGGAGGTCATTGACCTCCTCAGGTCGCTCACTGTTGGGCAGTCTACCATTCTGAATGCCATCCAGGGTGTTGAAAGGGAAGTGCACCAAAGTAATGCATACCTGGAGGACATTCATTCTGGTCAGGCGGCCCTTCAGCGAGCCTTTCAGACTCTGGCCTCAGCACTGATGGCAGCCTTTGTCCCTGTCTCTAGCCTCCCCCCTCCAACTTCCTCCACCCAGACCCAATCCCCTGTACCTCTGCCTATCCCAAGCACACCATCAGACCAGCCTGCACACACCTCAACACCCAAGGGAAGCTCAGGCAGACATAAGCACCACACATCCCACAGGCAGGCAAACAAGCAACATTCCCATACAGACATACCAACACCCACTGCCTCCACTGTGTCCCCCTCCTCCACGTCTCCCTTTTCCCTCCCTGTCACATCTCCACTCACACCTGCATGCACAACATCTTCAGCCACTACGTCCCTCAGCAGCACACACACCAGAACACCCTGCACACGTGCACTCACCACCCCCACTGCCATTTACACATCCCCTGTGTCCTCTCCCAGTGTGTCTGTGCCGCCCCCTCCCAAGATACACAAACGCAGGCAGCCACCCACCCAACAGCCATCCACCTCACGACAGCCTCCAGCCCAAGCACCTGCACCCAAAGCCACCCCACTTACAGTTCCTACAACCACAACCTCTTCCTCCACTCCCATACCCACTACACCTACCCGTCCCACTGCTCCCAAAAAATGTTTCCTGTCCAAACTCAACCTCTTTCCCACAACTCCCACACCCCGTCCATGTCATAGGACCAGAGCTAGCACCTCAGCCACTACATCACCGGGCCCGGTGGTGCATGTCGTCCATGGTCACTGGAGTGCACTGCCCACCAGGGAAGCCAGTCTGGTACGGAGTCACAGCACAGCCAGCCCCCCCCCCACCCCCTGAGAAACATCCAAAAATTGCCAGTGCCCGGCGGGAGAGGGTCAAGACACCAGGGACAAAAACCCCTACCAGGGGTCCCGGCGGGAGTGTCGAGGCAGCTGGGACACCGGCCAAGGTGGGGAAGGGCCACAGAAGAGCAGGAAAGGCTGGGAAGGGCAGCAAACCCGACAACACCGCCATCAGCCCAGCTGGCCAGGAGGCCACCAACAGCCCCAGCACAGCTGCCCAGGAGGGCCCCGCCAGCCACAGGACAGGTGGGCAGAAGGGCCCCGCCAGGCCCAGGCCAGATGGCAGATGAGCACCCCGGCATGGCCAGCACTGCTGAACAGGGCACTGCCATCTGAGGCACCGCTGAACAGGGCACCGCCATCTGAAGCACCGCTGAACAGGCCCCTCCATCTGAAGCACCGCTGAACAGGGCACTGCCATCTGAAGCACCACTGAACAGGCCCCTCCATCTCAAGCACCGCTGAACAGGGCACTGCCATCTGATGCACCGCTGAACAGGCCCCTCCATCTCAAGCACCGCTGAACAGGGCACAGCTATCTCAAGCACCGCTGAACAGGGCACGGCTATCTCAAGCACCGCTGAACAGGGCACTGCCATCTGAGGCACCGCTGAACAGGGCACTGCCATCTTAGGCACCGCTGAACAGGGCACCACCATCTGAAGCACCGCTGAACAGGCCCCTCCATCTCAAGCACCGCTGAACAGTGCACCGCCATCTGAAGCACCACTGAACAGGCCCCTCCATCTCAAGCACCGCTGAACAGGCCCCTCCATCTCAAGCACCGCTGAACAGGGCACTGCCATCTGAAGCACAGCTGAACAGGCCCCTCCATCTCAAGCACCGCTGAACAGGGCACGCCTATCTCAAGCACCGCTGAACAGGGCACGGCTATCTCAAGCACCGCTGGCCCATGAGCGGCAGGGGCAGAGCCGCATCTGTGTCGGACAGGGCTGCACGATGCACTCTGGGCACCAGGCCCCCTCCAGAACCAGTGGAGACTGTTATCCACTTGAGAGACTGTGGCTTTGCACTCCCCAGGATTGAACAGTGGGCATGGAGCACCCTTGTGGATCTGGCGTCGTGCACTCATCCGGCTGAGGTGCCCCCCCTTCCCTTCCCCCTGAGGTGCCTGTAGTTTTGCTATCTGATGCCCCTGCAGTGTTCTCTCCGTTTAAGTCAGGTATCCGGTGTGGGCTTTGCCCATGTTATTTGGGCCCAGTGGTCCACGGACAATGCCTGGAACAATGCCTGGACTTGTAAATTTGGTGTATATAATAGTTTTTAGTGTGTATATATTTTTGATTGCTGTATTTTAATATATTTCAATGGTTACAATCATTTCCTTTTGTCTTTGCATTCTTCCAGGGGGTTTGGGGGTGTAACAGTGATGTATTGGTATGCATTAATGTGTGTGTTGTAGTGGGTGAGGGTGGGGGTGGGTGTGTCGCGTGTGTGTGTCCCTGTTTTTTCCCTCCCCTGAGTTGTAGGTGCAGTACTCACCGTTGTCTTCTGCGCCGGCATTCGTGCTCCTGGTAGAGGAGCAGGAAGACTATCGCTGGGAGGATTTGGAGTTCCGGTTCCCTGCTGTCCTCGTGGGGTGTGTAGAGGTGAGCGTTTTCCCTTTGAAATGCCTCTTTCCGACGTGTTTTTATCTGCGGTGCTACCGCCCCGGAAAATTTCTTTTAAACAATATGGTACCTTTTAATATGTGATGACCTTCATTACCCAATCATATGGTGTTTTGTCATAGGCCTGTACTGTGGTATACCTTGAAATTACAACTATATATCACAGCACAATATATAACAATGTTTTTCTGCTTCATAACTTTAACACTATTAAACTATTTTTGATCTGCTAACAAAAAGACCCTTTCCACACCAGGATCTAGATTCTTGCCATATTTCGTCTGCATAGGTTCAGCCATTTTCCTGCTTAGTTTGTTTAATCTACACTCTACAACACAACATCTCACTCCACTCCACGGTACAACAGGCCACTCCACTCTATAATATATAAGTCTATAACACACCACTCTACCCTTCAAAAGTCCACTCAATTTTATGACACACATTGCCACTCTATACCACTCCACTCTATGCCACACCACTCTATGCCGCTACACTCTACGCCACTCCGTTCTGCATTATTCCACTCTAAGCCACTTCACTGTATGCTATTCTGCCTTATGCCACTCCTCTCTATGCCACTCCATTCTATGCCACTCCACTCTATGCTGTTCCGCTTAATGCCACCCTACGCTACGCCAATGTACACTACTTCACTCTACTCTACTCCACTTTATGCCACTCCAAGCTATCCCTCTCCACTACACACCACTCCAATATACACCATTCCACTCTGTCATTTTTCACTCTTCACCACTCCATTCGGTGCAACTCCACTCTACCCCATAAAACTGTATGCTACTGCACTCTATGCCACTGCACTCTATGCCACTTTACTCTGCACTATTTCACTCTTCACCACTCCACTTAACACCACTCTGCTGTACATCACCCTGCTCTACACCACTCCACTCTGTGCAACTCCACTCTATGCTCTATGCCACTGCACTGTATACCACCCACTGTTCAACTCTATGCCACTCCACTCTACACCACTCTGCTTTACTCTACCACACTCTACGCCACTCCACTCTTTGTCACTGCAGTCTACGCCACTCTACACTATGCCGTTCCACTGTACTGCACTCCACTCTACACCACTCTACTGTATGCCACTCCACTCCACGTACACTACTGTACCTCACTTCACTCTATGCCACTTTACTGTCACCACTCTACTCTATGCCATTCTATTCTACCATACTCTACTGTATGACACTCTACTCTATACCACTTTAAGCCACTGTATAGAAAGAAAAACAAGTATTGATTTACTTTATGATATAGTATAAAAAATATTTTAACATTTACAAAAAAACATACACATTTAATTAAAAAAACAACCTTTATAGCCTAATTATTGTTATAAAATCGTATTTTTTTCTATTCTAACCAACCTTAAACTACACAAACATTAGAAATTCTAATGCTATAGGTATACCTTCAGTTATAATTTATGCACCACCTTCAAATTACTATAACTTTGTTTAGTCTATCTTTACAAATCAAACTTAAAATATACAAATATTAGAAATTCTAAATTATAGCTATACCTTACATTCATAATTTACGCACCACCTTCAGGTTAGTATAAATTGTGCACCTCCATACACAGTGTTGTCCGCATGCTAGTCACACTACATTAACCATAACATGCGCATTTGTTATACACTGCTTATAACCTTTCATGCGACACCACTTATACCATGTGAAATAAGAGCATTCATAACAATAGTTGTGACATATCAAATTACATAATTACTGATAAAACTGGGCATGGTAGAATGGCAAGTTATAGTTTACGTAGTGTGGCTAGCGACTTGACAACATAAGTTAGATTAATTGGAAGGTGGTGCGTACATTTTAAATTTAAGTAATAACTGTAAGTTTAGAATTTCTAATGATTGTGTAGTTTAAGTTTGGCTTGCATAGAAAGAGTAACTAGCAATTTGATGGTGGTGCATGAATTGTACATTGAAGGTAAGTCTTAACCTTTGATTGATATATATCAATTTGATTGATATATATATATATATATATATATATATAGTCCAAACACAAGTCCCGGAATACAGGAGCTCATACAGCGGTCCTGGATGGGCTCCGAGAAGCCCTAATATATCTTCAAACACTCCCTTGAAATAACAGGAGAACCAGGACACCTCCAAAATACAGTATTCCTTGAATTAATTTATTCCAGCATGAAACATCCAACGCGTTTCGGCATCCGCCTTACTCATGGATACATTTTTGCTAAAGTGCTCACCTTAAAAAACAAATTAATCACAAACATAGATGACGGACAATTCTTAAATACATCAACCATAAAACACATAGGGGGGTTATTCCAACTTTGGAGGAAGTGGTAATCCGTCCCAAAAGTGACGGTAAAGTGACGGATATACCACCAGCCGTATTACGAGTCCATTATATCCTATGGAACTCGTAATACGGCTGGTGGTAGATCCGTCACATTTGGGACGGATTATCACCTCCTCCAAAGTTGGAATAACCCCCATAGTGTGGCGGCCATCTTAAAGTGTCCAAAGAATTGATTCACACATTAATTTGTACCCCATTTTTTTACAAAATTGCTCCAGTTTGTTCTAATATCCATTGCCATCCTTTCGTAAAATATATCATGATGTTATTGCTCAACATATAAAATCTAAAAGGAAGAATACAATATTAAATGATGTTAATAGATTCTAAAATTAGTTAATCCAACATTAAAGTATACAAGATATAAATATTCCATAAAGTTAATCATCCTCTTAAAAAACTATAAATATTCTCAGGTATTGTAACTATATCCTCTATTGGCACCCAAATCGGAATTAATACCATTATTACCATTTAATCCTACAGCGCCCAAGTGGATATAAATACATTTAAGTATTACTGTATTCCTTATAGGTCTTCGGTAATTTAAATATATTAAATATTTGTACCAATATTACAATGAATACCATTGATTGACATACCATCTTGATGGACATATATACTTCAAAAAGATTTCTTTGGACGATATCTTGCTGCCCTAGATGTTATATCAGCAGATCTAACTCATATAGTGGACCTTTTCAAATTACATAGTCAGATATACATGTTCTTTTACTGTGGCAATTGATAAGAAAAACCACTGAATATTTTTCAAAAAAATATTATTTTTATCTTCCCATACATGTCACCATTGATCAAAGTGTTATTCTAAAAAATGCCGCCTCACTTCCTCACCTTGTATCAAAAATTCTATGCCAAATAACTACCCTAAATGGATACTCAACTCCTCACTTGAATTCAGCCCGATAGGTTCCAACGTCTCAAAGTCTATTATATATCTAGACTCTAAAATACGTAGCAGTTTTTCTCTGTTACCACCCCTTTTGCTGATCTTCACTTGATCAATGACTACAAACTTAAGTAAATTCTCGTTGCCAAAGTGTTGGTTAAAGAAATGCCTAGCTACTGGATAATTCTTATCATAGTTTTTAATAGCTCGTCTATGTTCCAGAACTCTCTTCTTCGCATTGTGAATTGTACTGCCCACATATAGCTTATTGCACGGGCATATCAGGCAATACACACAGTAAGACGTATTACAATTGTAACTTCCCCTGATTGCAAAAGTGTCTGATCTACCTGGAACAGTCAATGTCTTGCAGCTATTACTGGTTTTACACGCTTTGCATTTCATACAACAAACAAAACCATCCACTATGGTATTCTGTAGGCAACCTCCCAATGTCACATCATTGCGACATAGATTGTCCTTGAGAGATCTACTTTTCCTAAAAGTTATTTGAGGATTATCTTCAATCCAGCTTGTCAGATGGGGGTCCGTCTGTAAAATATGCCAACTCTTACTTAGAATGGTGCGTATTTTATATGACTGATTGTTATAAGTTGTAATGAATCTAATGGAGTCATTCTCCTTTACACGACCCCTTTTAGTCCCATACAGGACATCAGCTCTATTCAAAGATTCAACTTTCCGTCTGGCTTGATCAATAACCTTCGCCCCATAACCTCTATTCCTAAACCTCTCACACATGACTTCACATTCAAGTTGGAAATCAGCTGTCTCACTACAGTTTCTCCGAGCTCTCAGTAGCTCCCCGAACGGTATACTGCGTATCAAAGTCCCCGGATGAGCACTATGAGCACATAGCAAGTTATTACCAGCTGTTGTTTTCCTATACAATTTAGATACCAATTTGTTGTCTCTTTCAGCGATTTCAACATCGAGGAATTCAATACACCTCGGGTTCAGATGCTCAGTAAATCTCAAATTGTACTCATTAGTGTTTAGATCCCGCACAAATTGTAGAGCTGCTTCCTCATCACCTCTCCAAATTACAAAAATATCGTCAATGAAACGACACTATAGGACCACATTGGACTCAAATTGGGTTAATTTATCTGACACCTGCTCCTCCCACCAGCCCATAAACAAATTCGCATAGCTGGGGGCAAAGCAGGTGCCCATAGCTGTCCCTTGTAACTGCCTATAAAGATGGTTATCAAAGATAAACAGATTATTTTTAAGGCAGAATTCTATCATAGTACACAACATCTCTGAATGGAAAAAGAAGGACAATGATCTAGCTCGAAGAAAATGTCTAATAGCTTTTACCCCCAGAGAATGATCTATGCTGGTATAAAGGCTGGTCACATCCAATGTTAACAATAGGAAATCATCTTCCCAATGAATGTCATCAATAATCTTAAGGAAGTGTGTAGTATCCCTTATGTACGAAGGTATTGATTCCACAAAGGGACGTAAAAAATAATCAATATATTTTGATGTGTTCTCTAGGAGAGACTCCATAGCCGAAACTATAGGTCTCCCTGGGGGATTGACTAACTCCTTGTGAATCTTAGGGAGAAGATAGAGTATTGGAATCTTTGGATGGTCACACTTGAGAAACAGGAATTCATCCCATTCTATCAATCCTTGATCTCTCCAATCAATAAGCATGTCATAGTATTTTACATTCATTAGTTTGACATCTCCCCAGCTTGTTTCTTCATAACACTGAGTGTCACTGAGCTGTCTCATTCCCTCTGCCACATACTTTATGGTGTCTTGAATTACTACATTGCCCCCCTTGTCAGATTGTCTAATGACAATAGCATGATCTTCCCTCAATCCCCTGAGAGCTTGCCACTGTTCACCTGATAAGTTGCTCTTCTTTGCATTACTTGCACCATATCTCAATTTCTTCAATTGTTTAGTCACTGTTCGTTCAAAAACATCAAGTGCATCACAATGAATAACAGGTAAAAAAGTGGATTTCGGCTTGAAATTACTCGGGCAAGTATTATCAAGGGCAATGCCTGATCCCATCCAGTTCAAGATGGGATCCTCATGGGCAACCACCCCCTCACAAAGGTCGGTTGTTGTATGTAGCAAATCAATATCAGAAATACATAAATTACTGACATTTCTCTCATTATCTTTCACATCTAACCTCACATCACTTTTAACCTTGGTATGATACCACTTCTTCAATTTCAATTTCCTAATGAATTTAAATGTGTCAATCCTAGTTTGAGTATAGTTGAAGCAGCCAGTTGGGCAGAATGACAGGCCAAGAGACAAGAGGTCCTCTTCCACAGCTGACAGCACTCTCCTAGAGAGATTTACAACATTCATAGTTTTTACTTGCGTGCCCGAGTCACCACTCCCAAGGGCCTTGCATCGTCTCCTACATCCCCTCTTTTTGGCCTGTCTGTTCCTCTTCCTCTTCCCCTGGCTCCTCGTCCTCTGCCCCTCTGGGGGTAAGCTTCTTTGTGTTGTCCCATCTTTCCCTGGTTCAACAGTCTGAATTGTTTTAAAAAATTCATTCTATCCACTTCTTTATCTGATATTGCAGCCCCCGATAGGGCCGTGTCTGATATATCCGAAAGGTTTCCATCCGAGATGTCACTTTCTACCTGTTCTTCAACTGGTTGGTTAACCCGTTCAGATTCCCTTATGTGTATTTCAGTGGTTTCCCCACTATACATATGGTCGTATTTTCGGTGGAAAGTAAGAATACGACCATCTTGATAATCCTTGTAGTCCCGTATGAATTTTCTCTGTTTTTTACCGGTGATCTCTTCCTCCAATTTGTCGAGTTTCATTTCTAAATTCTTCATATATTCATCAAATACTTCTTGTTTGACTAATGACAATAGTTCAAGTCTTAACATCATTTAATATTGTATTCTTCCTTTTAGATTTTATATGTTGAGCAATAACATCATGATATATTTTACGAAAGGATGGCAATGGATATTAGAACAAACTGGAGCAATTTTGTAAAAAAATGGGGTACAAATTAATGTGTGAATCAATTCTTTGGACACTTTAAGATGGCCGCCACACTATGTGTTTTATGGTTGATGTATTTAAGAATTGTCCGTCATCTATGTTTGTGATTAATTTGGTTTTTAAGGTGAGCACTTTAGCAAAAATGTATCCATGAGTAAGGCGGATGCCGAAACGCGTTGGATGTTTCATGCTGGAATAAATTAATTCAAGGAATACTGTATTTTGGAGGTGTCCTGGTTCTCCTGTTATTTCAAGGGAGTGTTTGAAGATATATATATATATATATATATATATATATATATATATATATATATATATATATATATATATATATCATATCCAACAGCTTTCCTTCTGGACAATACATATGTTGCAAATCCACATAAAGGAAGACAGCCAAGGCCGCAGTCGTCTTATGAAGCATAAAGATGATTTATTAGCATGGCAACATCCAACCCGTTTTTGAAAACTCTGTTTCCTTGATAAACAGCATAACATTCCTTAACCATATTTAAAATACAGTGCTCTCTTATTTTCATTACCATAAACAAAGGACTATCTTTATAAAACTTTCTTTTTAGAATGAAAGAGAATAGGCCATCTTGTAGTGTATTGAATTCTATTGATGCAATGCAAATTCAACTTTCACAACTAGGGATTACAGGGATTCTTCAATTTTCCATTTTTATTTCTGCCACTCATTTATTTATAGGTACTATTTATTAATTTTTCTTTACCCCAGGGGGTTATCCGATGTCCTTTCTTTCTCTAAATTAACCTTTAATACAATTCCTTCCCACAGTCAGCTAATATCTATCTTCTTCTCTATGAGAGCAGTTACGCTTAACTGCCCAAGTGGGCATTTATGAAAGGATACCATAGCTCTTTTTCTCTTCTAGTCCAACGCACAACCATAGGTTTAACCAATATTACCGAGTCCATCCTTATACCATAATTTAAAATGTGCACCCCACCAGTGAATAAAAATCAATTAATTTTCTTTTTTTCAATTTTTTTGTTAAAACTTCTACATTTGATCTGAGTCAGCATGAACATCGATACATATACCAGAACCGAATTTCAGAACTTCACTATCCTGCTAGTCTCATTTATGTCAAATGGACTGCCAGCTCTTCACCCTTATTCAGTCCAGCAGGATGTGGAGTGTTGAGGCTAATGATCAGTCTTGATTCTAAGTTTCTCAACTTTAATGTTCTGTTACCACCCCTCTCATTAAATGGAATCCTATCCAAAACCACAAATCTCAACTTGTTATTATTCTGTTCAGATTACATTTTAAAATGTCTTGCCACTGGGTAGGTTTTGTCATCATGTGTAATTGCTCTTATATTTTTTCAATACTCTCTTGTTTGCTGTATGGATTGTACTGCCCATGTAGAGTTTATTGCATGGACACTGCAAAACATATATACCATGATCTGAATTGCAGGACACATGTTTTTTAATAACAAATGTTTTCAATGTTCCCGTAAACTTGACCTCCTTACAGTTCACAATATACTTGCAAGCCTTGCAATTTCCACACGTGAAGAAATCACTGATTAATTTACTGGTCTCAATTTCAGGTAGCAAGCACTGACTCAATAAATCAATGACTTAATGTGCCTAAATGTTAATCTGGGCTATCTATTCAATACTTAGGCCCTCATTACTAAGGCAGCCCACCAAGGTTTTACCGCTGAGTGGCCGCCTATTCGGCTGCAATCCCGTCGGCTGCATTATGTCATCCCTGCTGGGCCGGCGGGCAGAAACAGAGTTTACGTCCACCGGCCCAGCGGGGATGTCAGCCGTAACATTGGAGCCAGCTCCTACTGGAGCCTGCGGTGTTGAGGCCATGCGACGCGTGCAGCTGCACCCGTCACGCTTTTCACTGTCTGCTGTGCAGACAGTGAAAAACAGGGTGGGGCTGTGCCTGGGGGACCCTGCACTGCCCATGCCAAGTGCAAGGGCGGTGCAGGAGCCCCCAGGGGCCCCGTGACTTCCCTTTCCACCAGCCTTTCCATGGCGGTCTCTACCGCCATGGACAGGCTGGCGGGAAGGGGAGTCGCAATCCCCTGGGCAGCGCTGCAAGCAGCACTGCCCTGGAGGATTAAAACCGTGGGACAACCATGGCGGGAAACCGCCGGTCCTGCCGGTGCGACCACGGCGCTACCGTCGCGGTCGTAATGAGGCAGATTGTACCGCCAGCCTGTTGGCGGTACAATTGCCAAAACAACCCTGACAGTCTTTGACCGCCAGGGTTGTATTGAGGCCCATAGTGTCACCAGTATGTAGAACCATCCAATACGTTTGACATATCTTTTTCACTTCTCCTTTTGTATTGTGAAAAGTTGTATTAAACCTCATTTGTTCACCTTTTTCCTCATCAATCTTTTTAATCAACAGTAATTCATCTCTTTTGAATTGATTCACTTTTCCCACTGCTTTTATAATAGTTGACTCAGGGTAACCTCTTTCTTTAAGTCTTTTTGTCATAATTTCAATCCCTTTACTGAAAGCCATATCAGAGCTACAATTTCTCCTGGCTTGCAGTAATTCACCAAACGGGATACTCTGTATTAGATTATGTGTATGATTACTCCATGCATGAAGAAAGCAGTTTTCTGCTGTTTTCTTTCTATACAGAGTACTCTCAATTTTGCCATTCGCAATATAAGTCTTCACATCAAGAAATTCACTTGTTTCTGAATTGGTTTCCCCTGTGAATTTCAGATTGAGCAAATTGTTATTAAGAGTGGCCATAAATTGTAAAGCAGACTCAACACTTCCTTTCCAAATACAGAAAATATCATCAGTGTACCTACCCAAAGTACCACGTGTACTTCAGACTCAACAATGTTCCTGACAAACGGTTCCTCCCACCAGACGAGGTATAAACCAGCATAACTGGGGGCAAAACAGGTGCCCATTGCAGTGCCTTGGGTTTGACAATATATTGTCTTATCAAAAATGAAAAAAATATTAGTGAGACAAATATAAATGATGTCAAGTACCATTTCTGTATGAAGCAAAAATGGCAAAGACCAGGCTCTCAAGAAATGACCAATGTCCCTAATTCCACAATCATGGGCTATACATCAAGGCTCATCAGGAGGAAATCCTCCTCCAAGATGACTCTATTGATTATCCTTAAAAAAGTCCCTGTATCTCTGGTACATGAAGGCAACTTCTCCACAAAAGGACGCAGGAAATAATCATCATACTTAGAAGTATTTTCAAGAAAACTGCCTATAGACAAAACAATATGTCTTCCAGGGGGATGTTTTGTGTCTTTATGCAGTTCTAGTAAAAAGTAAATTGCTGATATTTTGGGGAATTCTATTCTCAAATATTGCTATTCCTTCCATTCAATTAGTTCCTCATCTCGCCATTCTTACAGTTTCTCAAAGTATCTTAGTTTGGCCTGTGTCACTTCACCCCTACTTGAGGTTTCATAGCTGTTAACATCATGTAATTGTATCAGGTCTTCTTGCAAATACATTTTTCTTCACAACACAACCACATTACCTCCCTTATCAGATTTCTTAATCACAATAGTCATTCTTTTGCAGTAATTTAAGCGCTTCTCAATGTCGTGGTTTGAGATGATCATATTGAGCCCTGTTGACATACCTCAATTTTCTCATTTCCTTAATGATGCCCTTCTCAAAAACATTAATAGCATCATTATTTATAGGGGGCAGAAATATTAATTACATCTACTTCCTCATCTAAGTCACAGATGGTATGTAACATCTCAATACTCCCTATCTGTAGGTTTGACAGTATGATCTGATTTTGTCTCTATATTTTTCATGATTTGGTAGCAAACCACTTCTTCAATTTTAACTTTCTACTGAAATGAAACAAATCAATACGACTGTGAGTATAATCAAACTGTGCCTTTGGACATAAGGATAACCCTAAAGAACGTACCTCAACCTCTGAATCAGTCAAGCAGACTCCAGAGAGATTCACCACAGTCAGTTTGTCCATCATTTTGTTGACAACTAGCCCCTTTTTTAACTCCCATTGTGCCTCCTTTTAAGTTTCTTCTTCCGCCTCTTATACTTGCATCTTTTCATCCTACCCGACATCGACGATTTTCTGTTCCTCATCCTGTTTTCCAGGCAGTCTCCCTTGGGTTATGAGCTCAAATTCCTTTAAAATGGTGTATTTTACTCCACCCACATCCGACTGTATAGAAGTCCTAATCTCAAGTCCCTCTATCTGTTCCTCTTGATGGTTTGTCTCTAATGTGGTCATATTTCCTGCCAAATGTAAGGACCTGTCCCTTTTCATAATCACTTTGATCCCTTAGGAACTTATGTTGTTTTTTCAATTTCAATGTTTCTTCCGCCTTGTTCAGCTTAATGTAAATTCTCTCCATTTCTTTACCAAATTCTTCCAATGTGCATTTCTCCTTTAATTCATTGGTAACTTTATCATTCTCTATCATTAACCTGTCCGGCTCTTTCCATGCATATTTAATCAATATTTTGAAAATGTTGATACAACATTGATGATTGTTTGCCGTCCATTCTGCTATCATTTCTGGTTTTGCAGCTCTTATTAGTGTCATTATTTTCCTGATTTACTCCTATTTTCTCATGAGGTATGCATGCAGGAAACAGAGATAAAAGGTTTGCTTCAACAACCACGAAGCTGCTACTTAAAGCGGCTACTTGCTTGTTGAAGCGACAGGACCGTAGGGGAGGCTTTGCGTCTTCCCCCGTTATCCCAGATAGCCCATAAAGGGATAAAGGGATTTTTCTAAAAAAAAAAAGAAAGTTAAAAGAAACATGTAGGGACCGTGAGGGAGCCCTTGAAGGCACCCATGTGGTCCCAGATAGCCCTTAAAGGGCTATACAAAATAAAAAATTAAAAAATAGCTCAGTGTGAAGGTCACGGGCCTTCACACTGAGAGTTGAGAGTTCAAGTCCAGCTGGATTCGTTTCCCTCCTTTTTTTCATACAAATGTTTAAGCCTCATATGGAAAGTATACCATATATCAAAGCCTAAAAAACTCTCTATCACTCCCTCTCACTCTCTTTCTCCCGCTCTCTCACTTTCTTTCTCTATCACTTTCAATCTTTCTCCCACTCACATACCCACTCAGACCATTGCGCACCCACTCACAGACCCTCTCAGACTCTCATGCACCCACTCACAGACCCATTCAGATCCTTGTGCACCCACTCACAGCCCCAGTCAGACCCTCACACACCCACTCGAAGACCCACTCAGATAGTCACACACCCACTCACAGGCCCAATGATACCCTCATGCCCCCACTCACAGAGCCGCATACACACTGATGCACCCATTAAAACCCTGATGTACGCACTCTCACACCCAGACAGACAATCTCACAGCCACTCTCATCCCCAGATACACCCACTCACACTTATTCTCACACCCATAGAGGCTACGGCCAACTCTCGCCGCGCACGGCCAAAGGGCTGTACACAGCATGGGGTTGAGTGGTTAGGGGTGTTGGCCACAGGGTCTGGCTGCAGGCCAGGTCTTGCGTGAAACCTCTGCTGCGCATGGGTGAAGGCTGTGCTCTGTGAAAGGTTGGGTGCTTACAGGGGGGTTGGCCTGTGGCCAGGCCCTGTGGCCGACCACTGGCAGTGCACAGTGGTGGTTAGATAAACATATAGTAATGACAATTACTATACGTTAAAAAAACATAGAAATTCACTGCAAAAAAACAAGATTACAGGGACATTATAGTTAGGAAATAGAATTCAAAGAAAACATAGAAATTCACTTTAAAAACGTACAAAACCATAGAAATTCACTAGTTATAGTTAGAGTTGCCTCAAATAACTATAACTCATGCCCTAAGGTAACTACAACTTGTGCCCTCGCCATGCACTTTTAATTACGCCACAAATAATGGCCCTCATGACATCTTTGATAACATCATTGATCATATCAATGTAATATTTGCAGTAAACTTTTAGTTGAAAAAACTGTGCATGGCAGGGGCGGGTGTTATAGTTACCTTAGGGCACGAGTTATAATTACTTGGGGTAACTCTACCATAACTGGTGAATTTCTATGGTTTTGTACAGTTAAAACTTGAGCCTAACTATAATGTCTAACCTTTGTTTTTTTAAGTGTATATATATATATATACAGTATATATATATATATATATATATATATATATATATATATATATATATATATATATATATATATATATATATTATTCAAAGAAGCAATACATCTCAGCAAAACAGATGACATCTCCTTACAAGGCTATGAAGCCCTCCTCACCAGATGCAACCCTTCACCAAATTCCTCCTGTAACGTCCTCCTCCTTTACAGGCCACCACCTAGCAATTCTACAATCCCAGGCACATTTTTAGATGCTGTTTCAAACCTTCTAACACTATATTCCAACCTGTGCAATCTTGAGGACTTAAACGTTTGGTTTGGCAGTCCCACTATGCCCCATCCAAAACCTATCATCACTTACCTAGTCACATTAAACCTACATCAGATTGTACACAATCCCACATACATCACTGGACACATCCTAGATGTCATTTTTGCAAACATAGCACTAGGTACAGGTCAAAACATTACACTAGTCACATGGTCAGACCACCATTTGGTAACTTTCCAACATAAAACTACACACATCAACACACCCAAGACCACCTTACATACATCCACCTGTGGACCATGGAGAAAACTAAATTTTGAACACTTAGAAACACAACTAACAGCCAACACAGATCTAGAAACAATGCATTCTGTTAAACAACTCTACAAGTGGCTACAGGAAGCTTTCAATATTCTAATACCATTAAAAAAACAAAAACAAAACAGAAAACAAGCACATTGAAAAAATACAGAACTAAAAAAGATGAAACAATAAGTCAGAAGTCTGCAACAAACCTGGCTCAAATCAAACAATATTCAAGACAAACTTAAGCTACGCCAACTTAACAGAATATACAAATCAACAATCAAAAAAGCTACTAAGACAGAATTTAAAATGCTACATTTGGAAATAAAGAATTTTATAAAAATTCTTAATGAATTTCCAAAACCTGAATACATGGAAGGAACTTATCCCATCACTCAAGATTTTGCAGACAAGCTGGCAAATCATTACACAACAAAGGCAGGCACACTGGACTCCTATTTAAAGCAAAGGAAAGCCACCAGCACCAACTGTTTAAACAAATTCCCTTCAAGAGTAAGCCAACCCAGCCTCTGCACTCCTTTAAACAATTATCACAAAGTGAATTTATGGATTTGGTCAAAGCAAGCAGGCCTTCTGGCTGCCCTTCTGATCTTTGTCCACCACACATCTTCACAAATTTTCTTTCACCAGTAAGAAGAATCATCAATAATTCTTCAACTACAGGAATCTTTCTAGAAGATCTTAAAAAGGCATACGTATGCCTGTTATTAAAGAAAACAAACTTGGACCCACATGACCCCCAACAACTACAGACTGATTACAAATGGTCCTTTCCTGGACAAACTGATAGAAGGAGCATCTTTCACCCAGATGTCATAATTCATTGAAGATACCTCCATACTTTCAGACTACCAAACTGGATTCTGCCCAGGAAGAGGCAGTGAATCTGCCCTCATTGCCATCCTGACTGATCCTAAAAACAAAATAGACTGCAATGGAGTTGCTGCACTACTTCTCCCGGACCTCCCAACTGCCTTTGACACAGTTGACCATGGCACTTTAGTTCAAAGACTCTGCAAAGCCGGCATAGGGGAGACTGCTCTCGACTGAATCTCATTCCACCTTCAAAACAGAATTAATGTCATCCATACTTCCCTTTTTCATCCAAACCCCACTTTACAAAAGCAGGGGTTCCTCAAGGCTCAATTATCTCACCCATGCTTTTCAACATCTACATTATGTGATTATTGACACTGATCAATGAATTTCAGCCCACATGCTACAACTATGCAGATGACATACAAATACTTCTTAAACCGGAATGCCCCAAAGACATAGCAAACTCACAAATCATTAGTTGCCTAAGAGCCATTGATCAGTGGATGACATGGAACCATCTCAAACTGAATCCTTCCAAAACAGAAATACTCACTTGTGGCGATGGGAAAAATTATCACCCACTCCGCTCCTGGCCTAATGATCTGGGGCCACCTCCTAAACTATCTAAAGAAGTAGGAAACCTTGGAATAACTATGGACTCCAAGTTAATAAAGAATGCTCAAGTGGACAAATTAGCAAGATCAAGGTTCATGACGATAAAACCTCTGCGACACCTCTTACACCACTTTGGATTTTCACACAAGGTGCAGGCTAATATCTTTCTTGTACTATCTATACTGGATTACGCCAATGGCCTCTACCATGGATCATCTCTAGCTACTATGAAATAACTGCAGCACATTCAGAACTCAGCTGCCAGATTGCTCCTACATGTAAAGCCACTAACCCACATCTCCCCTGCCTCGAGGGCCCTACATTGTTTACCAGTTGCCAGAAGATCCACCTTCAAGCTGCTGTGTATCACCCACAAAGCAATACATGGAACAGGACCGCTTTTCATCAGGAATAAAATCAGCAAATACATTCAACAAAGAAACATCCGCTTAGGATTGGCACCCCGCCTCAAAACACAACCATAGAAGAAAAAGACAATAGCTGGTACAACTTTCTCTGTTTAAGAGGCCAAATTATTGAATTCATTACCCCCAAATAAAAGATTCACAGATAACTGTCTTATCTTCATAAGACTACTCAAGAGCTGGCTCTTTCCTACATAACCACTATACTCAAACAGCAATGGACTACATATACCAGTGGATGTAAACATGTTATAATTTGAACATGTGTATATATCTAGATATGTGTATTCCTTTGTACAAATATATATGATAACTATTTTTTTTTTAATATATACATACTCTTTAGGCCTGCTTAACAAATGTTTATTTTACTTTAATTAAATATATATATATATTTGGATGAGTCTCTGTATGTATATATATATCATGTATAAGTGTAGGTTTATATATATGTATATATGTATATATATATATATATTATTCTACACATGTTCTTAGGTAATTGCATAGTTTCTATATAAGTTGCTTGATTAGATGTTTTTGAGTCTCCTTTTATATTTTATCTATCGCAATAGGTAAATATTATTCTAACTATCTACAAGCATTCACTATTGAAATATTGAGTAAAGATAAAATAATGTTATAAAACTACAAAATAAACTAACTTCAAATACTGTATCTATTGAAAAACTGTGTTTATATGATACAACTTTAAATCTTAATATATTATATTCCTTACACATTTATTCACTTGATTATGTAATCATGTCCCTATATATTTATTACTCTAATCCTACTGTACAAGAGAAAAAAAACATTTTACTCTCTCGAAAGCTTTACTCTGTCTAACCATCACCCTTTTCCTCTATCAATCTATCCTCTATCTCCACTCTCTGACTCAACCCATTCCGCTACTATTATCTCTAAAAAAACTCCACAGACTCTTCCCTCCTCTACCCGTCCTGGCTCACCCCAAACCTCAGTATACAACTATGATCTCCCAAACAACCCTACTAAATTATCCCTCATTCACCTCTCACTTGACTCACCCCAGAACCCATTTAACTACTATGATCTTCCTAATCTGTTTCTACAGACTCTTCTATCCTCCACCTTTCCTTTACTCATCCCATACCCCATTTTACTACTATAATCTCCCAATTAACACTTCTGGATTCTTTCCTCCTCTGTCCCTCCATTATTCTATTGAAACCAACTAACAACTCACATGTCCTCCGCTCCAATTAACTCACACCTCCCTATACAAATACTGTACTCATATTTCCCTATACTAGTCCACCACTAATCCCTCTGGGTTCGGAGTAGTGTGCTACTCACCAAAAAAGTGCTTCAACGCCTCGTCAGGGGTATTATGCGCTATAAAAATACAATTACAATTTCTATATACATATGTATACATATATATATATATATATATATATATATATATATATATATATACATTGGAAGCAATGCAATCAGGCAGGTTCGCAGTGCAGTCAGCTGTCGGTGATAGCGGTAGGGGGTAGACGAAGCCCCCTCATAATTTTTAACACAAATAGTAGAAAACTGCTGCACACCAGTCTCCCAGCAAATTGTACCGCATTTATTTTCCTACAGTAAACACTAACACGTTTCATCTCAACAGAGTCTTGGCAAACATAGTCCATATAAAACATAAAATACATTTGACATTTGGTAACAATTATACATAAACTTCTAAGTCAAATTATAGTGTGTTGGGCATCACATATCAAACATGATCTTAATACTTTAGTTACAATAATAAACATCAGGATTGTCATGATCATAAATGATGTCATATTTAGTACCAAATGTAACGTATATGCAGCATTAATACTCCCAATTGTAATCTTATGTGCAGATCAATGTCTACATGTATTAAAACTCCTTGTGTGGGTTGTATGTATAGAAATTATTGCCTAAGTGACAATTGTTCATAAATCCCCGGTTTACCCACATCTAGAAACCAAGATGTTCATTTCTGCCCATTTCTAGATAGGTCATTCTTGTTGCATGTGGGCCGCTGTACTAATTTCAGTTGCAATTGTACGCAATTGTGGAACCATATAGCGATATCAATCCTGTATGGATGAAAAAACAACTATGTTTCATCAAAGTACCTCATTCATTAAGGGTAAAGTTACAGCGAACTAGAGCATTGTACCCATGAGTATAAAAAGTTAGTCTGGAGAAATGACTCAACAAGTTCAAGTGAGAATAGGGAGAGACATATGTAAGAGTGGCAATGCCCAGCTCTCACAGGTTTACATGTAGTTCCTTGTTACTATGGAGCCCTTCTGATGCCTTAGTTCACAACCTTATAATATATCTACTCTCTAGTCTCTGGAGCTGTAATGTCCTGCACCCACCCCTCTCATTCTTTCCCAGAATGCCTCTGAACAAGCAGGATGGGCCATTGTCTATATATTGAAATTGAAAAGGGACTCACTGACCATGACCAAGACTCTGTTGAGTTGAAACATGTTGATGTTTGCTGTAGGAAAAGAGACTGTCCAATTTACTGGTGTGCAGTGTTTTTCTATTATTTGTGTTATATATATTTTACCTAGGTAGTTGGAGTTATCTCATCTCAAGTAACTATAACTTGAGCCCCAAGGTAACTATAACTCGCATCCTCACCCTCAGCATGCACTGCTATTTACCCCACAATTATGACACTTGTGACATCTTGCTAACTTCATTGATATCATCAATGTAATATTTGCAGTAAAACTTTGAGAAACAAATTGTGCTTGGCGGGGGCATGAGTTATAGATACTTTAGGGCACGAGTTATAGGTACTTGAAATAATGAGGTAACTCTATAACAGGTGAATTTCTATGGTTTTGTATGGCTACAATGTTAGCCTAAGAATAATTTCCCCGTAACTTTTTAAAAGTGAATTTGTATGTTTTTTAAAATGCTATTTCCTAACTGTAACGTCCCTTGAACATTTGTTTTTAGGGGAATATGTACATATCCAGTGCAGCCACTACTGTGTAGTTATAGTTACGTCGGGCTTGAATTTTGTGTGTTGCTAATAACTTTGGCACCGTTTGATGAATTTCCATGAAACGTTCTTCAAAAAACTTCGCTTTTTCTCTAGTTTGTGCATGGAAAGTTTCAGAGTGATCCGTCAAACAGGGGCCAAAAAAAAGGAGGGCCCAAAACACAAAATCCCCATGCATTTTCCATTTACTTTTTTAGGCACGGCTGCAGCAAAAACTGCTGACTGGAATTCCATCAATTTTACAGGAAGCTAGATCTTGGTCCACAGATTGTGCTTTTTTGTGATTTGGTGTAAATGTGTTCAGCAGGTTTTGAGAAATTAAGGTTAAAAAATACTTGTATATGTGGATGGTTGAGTCCGCAAAAGGTGGACCACTAAAGGCCGTTATGAGGAGACATTGCATCAGCATGTCTTGGAGCACTAAGGTGACACTCAAAGTGTGCTAGATATAGAAACGTTGCTGATGGCACTTAAAATAGAGGCTGGGTCAATACCCACTGCCATTCAACGACTTACAGTTCTCTGTCGGCAATACTAGGACAAAGTAAAACAACTGTGTGACCTTCATTACAAGACCGCACTGACCCGTCACCATGCTGACAGGGATAAGCCTGGCCACACACTTTCTGTGGTTACTACAATCTGAGGTCCCCAGGACCCTGATTGGCACCATACAGTACGTCGTAGGTCATATGGTAAATGCACACGTGGACATTAACAAAGTATTTATACGCTACTATGAGAGGCTGTATTGCCCTCCAAAGGACCTGACTTTAACATAGCTCCAAGACTACTTACGTGCACTACCACTCCCCGGTTGACCCTGATCCAGCTGCTGGAATTGGAACAACCTTTCCAAATTGAGGAAATCCAGTTAACAATCAGTCAAATAGCCCATGGCAAGACCCCGGGCACGGACAGGTTCCCCATGGAATATGACTCCACTTTTAGGGAAACCCTAGCTCCTCATTTGTTAGAGGTCTATCAGGAAGCACACGACTGGGGCATTCTACCAGGGACTCGTTGTGAGGCCCTCATAGTAATGCTTTCGAAGCTAGGCACAGATCCCCTTGAGGTGATTTCTTATTATATGTTGTCAATGTTTAATTTTGACTATAAAATCCTCAATAAGATCCATGCTAACAGACTGATTCCACTGTTGGGTTCCCTAGTCCACTCAGACCAGTGTGGCTTTGTGCTAAGCTGGGTGACACACTCCAATCATCAGTGCCTGTCTTATAATGAATGTGGTACCCATGTGGACTGACCTACCAGTGGCGCTCTCCCTGGATTTCGAAAAAGTGTTTGATAGGGTGAGCTTATCCTACTTGTTACAAGTATTTTAAGGAGATTGAGTTGGGTCCCTTCAATGGATGAGGACTTTATATACTGCCCCACGAACACAGATCCCAAAGGGTTGTCAAATTTCTTGCTCTTTTCCCATAAGCAAAGGAATCAAGCAGGGATGCTCCTTGTCCCCTGTGCTCTTTACATTGGCCACAGAGCAGCTGGCTCTCCAGTTATGTACCAGGGTCCCTACATGGGGCATCAATATCTGGCACACTGTCTTATTGTACGCAGATGGATGGTGTTTTAGTATATCTGCATGAACACACTGCCGCCCCTTTACTATCTGCTTGATCCATTTGGAGAGTTGTCGGGCCTCAGGGTGAACTGGAGTAAATCTTGCATTTTCCCACTGCAATATGTTGCACTTGAAAGGCATGTGGTGCTGATAGCAGGATGTCTTCCCTGGAATTCTGACACCTTTCGTTACCTAGAGGTGAATGTTTATCATACGAATTTGGATCTGTTTGGTAATTAATCACGGTAGAACCCTGACTTTACTTTGACAACCCATGCTCTTTTGGATGCAACTCCCTCTCTCCCCCAATGGATAGAGCATCAATAGCGAAGATGCTAGCCCTGCCAAGACTGCTTTATTTTTTGCTGTTTTGCTGATGCTTCCTCCCAGACCCTACTTTATGGTTCTAAGGAATATGGAATCCAACCTCGTCAGGGGCCCTGCATGGAAGCAAGTTTTGCTTCCATTGATACAGCGAACTATGCTTGATGGGGGCCTGGGGGTCCCCGACATGGAGCTGTAATTCGCAGTGGCTCAAATGCAGTGGCCTATGCAGTGGCTTGCTGGAGATGAAGCTGAGAATGGCAGATTTGTTTTTGCTGACTTAAGAGGCATGAACTTACTGGAATGGCTGCTCTCACCTGGAGAGCCAGCCAAGGCAATGGGTGGCCTGCCATAAGTGGCCAAGTTGGTTTGGGCATGATACATGCAACTTTGTCACGCGCTGACCCCTTATGCACCCTAGCTGCACCTTTGGAGCGTGCCTGCCTTTAAAGCCTTGCTTGGGGCTCATGACCTTTCCCCCTGGCAGGAGGTTGGGATGACAAACCTGCTGGATCTGTATGAGGAGGGCACACCGCTCTCCCTCCAAGGAGTGAGGGCCTTTATGGTCTTGGCGCAGGCCCTTTCTTACCTATATTTAACTTATAGCCATAATTGAAGAGGTATGGTTATCGGGACAGGCTGGACCTACACTTCACTTAGAACCACAATGCTTTTTAACACGGGGACTGGGACGTCAGGTGGTATCGGCAATCTGTGCAGCATTACACACAGTTTGCACTGACCTTCAGTCCTGAGATAAATCCAAATGGTATGAGTGCCTAGGCACAGAGGTGATGACTCAGTAATGGACTATGATGCTTGAGTGAGTGAAATGCATCTCTTGCAATGCCCACCTGAAATTCACACAGTTTAACCACTTGCATCAAACCTAGGTAATGCCCCATCACCTCCAGAGGATGTTCCCAGGGGTGTCCCCAGCTTGCCCGTGCTGTAGCCACCCCAATGCCACATTAATACATATAGGCCCTCATTACAACCCTGGCGGTCGGTGTTAAAGTGGCGGTAATACCGCCAACAGGCTGACAGTAAAAGAAAATGGGATTTGTAACATGGCGGTTACCGCCATCCAAATCCGCCACTTTAACACACCGACTGCCAGGGTGGTAAGGCCGCTGGGCTGGAGATATCGGTCTCCAGCCCGGCGGCCGCCACAATCCCACCCTCGGGATTACGACCCGGCCCACCGCCATGGTTTTCGTGCCAAATTTACCTCCACGAAAACCATGGCGGTAGGCACTATCAGTGCTAGGGAATTCCTTCCCTGGCACTGACAAGGGTCTCCCCCGCCCCCTTCCCCCTCCCCAGCTTCTCCCCCACCATCCCCCTCCTGTCCTGCCCCCCACACATATACACACCGACACGCGCGCCCATACCCACCACCACCTATGCATGCACACATACATACCCACACACCGCAATACACACCAACATACCTTGTCACACACATGCATTCACAACACACAACACTCACAATCACTCATTCATGCATGCATCCTATGCGACTCACACCCGCATGCAGGCATATCAAAACATACACACAACACCCCCCACATACACACAACACTCCCACCCCCGTCTCTGTTTGGAGCACCCGACTTACCTGCTTGCAGGGGGTCCTGTGGCTGGAGACGGTCCACGGCGCTGCTGTCAGCTGTCCACCAGCAAAACACCGCCAGGCCGTATCATTGGTCATGATACAGTCGGCAGTGTTTGCTGGCGTGGCGGTGCTGATGTCAGCAGCGCCGTCTGCCGCCATGACCGTCGGCGATTTTCCACCAGAATTCTGGTGGAATACTGTCGGCGGTCATGATAGTGGTAGACGGCTGGTAGCCACGGCTGCGGTATGTTGGTGGCCGTCACCGTGGCGGTAGGCGGTCAATACCGCCAATGTTGAAATGGGGGCCATAGTCTGGAGGTGACCTTCTTTAATGCAGATACGAGTAAAACTGATGGAACAGGTCTCAGCTGTGATTGATGTCCAATTATCGCCAGACCCATTACTGTGCTTCCTGGGGGTCACAAAGCACACTAAACACAATAAACACTGCTTGAAGTTGGTGGACATGGCACTGGTTCTTTTTACACAATTAGTAGTGTTGACAAGAAAGGCCCTACACTCCCCAGATGATCAGATGCTGGCTTCAGGTGATGCATAAATGGGCACTGGCAGAGGTGGATGCCATGGTCCACAACCACCGGCTCTGAGGGAACAACTGTGTAGCCACACTTTGGGACACTTATGTTCTTAAATTATTTGATAATTTACACTAGCCTCCCCCTCAGAGGGCAGAATCCCCTTCTGCAGTCTCCTGGTCTCAGTTACACTGCACTGATCAGGCGTATGCACACTTTCAATGACACTGAGCCCCTGTGGCCCTCAGAGAAGACACAATTTTTTGGACTGCATTTGCATTGCTTTTTGACGCAAAAGCTGGGCAAACTTACAAAATACAATTATATTTTGTAAGTTTGTGCCGCTTTTGCATCAAAAAATGACGCAAATGCGGCCCAAAAAAAGTATAAATATGGGCCTAAGTTAAGCAGAAATTCTTTACACCAGTTTTACATGCCAAGCTTTCATGTTCACTACTGTATGTTTTACTCACAGAACACTGTACTTATAAGTACAGCAAACACTATTTGACTAATCACTCTGTGAATATACATTATGGGGGTCATTCTGACCTCGGCGGTAAAAGCCGCTTACCGCCGGTCAGACGGCCGCCACAATACCTCCGCGGCCACGGTCAGCCGCCACGGACATTCTGACCCACAACTGCAAAACCTCCGAAAATCCGCCCTCCACTGCAGTCCGCCACATCAGCGGCCAGCGGTAAACTGGAGAAGACCAAACCTCCACCGCCACGCCAACAGAAATACGCCCATCCCATTATGACCCGCAAATCCACGCGGCGGTCATTCAACCGCGGTATTCCATTGGCGGTACACACCGCCGCGCTCAAAATACACACACCTTTACAAACCCCTACCACATTGGACAATTTGAAAGGCACACACCTGAAACACATACACACACCACTCCCACACATCCAATTCCATATAAAACACACACCCACATCACCCACAAACCCCTACCAACAAAAACCAGAGACGAAGGAGAGAGAGAGACACATCAGAGAATAGAGAGCCAGACACACAGAGGCACACCGCAACATTACACACACTACATAGAAGCACAAAGCACCACACACCAACACACACATCATCACATACACCACCCCACACCTCATACACACCACCCCATGGCACCACAAAGGCACCCACGCTTTTCGGACCAAGAACTCCGGGTCATGGTGGAGGAGATCATAAGAGTGGAACCCCAGCTCTTCGGCTCACAGGTCCAGCACACCACCATAGCAAGCAAGGCGGAGCTCTGGCAGCGGATCGTGGACAGGGTCAACGCGGTGGGACAGCATCCCAGAAATCGAGAGGACATCCGCAAACGATGGAACGACCTACGGGGGAAGGTGCGCTCGATGGTCTCGCGACACAACATCGCAGTCCAGAAGACTGGCGGGGGACCCCCACCCACTCCACCCGAATTCACAACATGGGAGCAAGAGGTACTCAACATCCTGCATCCCGATGGCCTCGCTGGAGTACACGGAGGAATGGACTCTGGTAAGTACAAGGCCAACCACTTCACCCCCCCCCCCAGCATGCTAACCCCCACCCTCACCCCCAACCCCCCAGCACACATCCTCCCTGAGAATGTCTCCCCAGCACAACCCACCCAACACCAACCCCTGCATGCCACCCCCAAACTATGGACACCCATCACCTAAGCATGACCACTGCACATACCTATCACCCCCCCCCCCACAAAACACCCTCACAACACCTCCCCCAAGGGAATGCCAGCACTGGGGGACAAGGGCACCCATAAAACGCAAGCTAATGCACACACAGAAACAATAACCATACCCTCTTACCCCATGCAGGACCCGAACGACAACACACCGGTCAGGAGGGACCAGAAATGTCCATCCCACCCCCGGAACAGGCCCCTAGTGATGACAGCAGCTCTGTCGACCTGGAACCTGACGACCAGCCCGGACCATCGGGGACCTCTGGGCAGTCGGTTCCCCTCACCCAGACACAGGCCACTGCAGACCCAACCCCCTCTGGGAACAACAGCACAGCTCCCACCCAGCGGGCCCATGCCTCTGTCTCTATGACAGGTCAAGCAGCGGTGTGTCTACCACTACAGGGCCCCCAGGGTAACCCACCAACCCAACAACAACAGGGACCTGGGGGCAGTGGGAGTGGGCACACCGTCCAGGGGACAGAGGCCCAGGGAAACAGGGCAACTCGGAGGGCTGCTGTGCGACAGGGGGGGGAGGAGAGGCCCAGGGAACCCACTCTCCAAGAGGCCCTCACCACCATCATGGCAGCCTACCACCGCTCACAAGAGACGATGGCGACGGAACTGGCCAGGTTCCAGGAGATCCAGGCACAGCAGGAGCAACGCCACATGGGGTTCAGCGACCAACTCAGCAACATCTCAACCGCTATGGGGAGCATAGTCCAGGCCCTGAACCGTATAGAGGACACGTTTCGGGACCATGTGGCATCACACAGGGCCCCTGTCACTAGCCAGGAACAGGAACAGCCTACCACCTCCGCCGGCGCTAGTGGACAGGAGGCCCCACCACAACGACAGCCCACCAGAACCCCACCTCCTGCTGAACAACAACCGCCCCGCAAAAGGAGCCTGAGATAAAAAAAAACGACAGAGTAGGATGTCAAGTCCCCCGCCAGCATCACATACCCCCGGAAGTCCACTCACTGTTCCACATTGCCACCCTGTCCAACCTTGAACTGCCCCTGCTCCATCCTGCCACAGGCATATGGACAATGCACCTGTGAGACTGAGAACTGGACTCCGCCATGGACATTACTCCACCCCCACCCATCACTGTTTCACTATCATGTACCAATATCTATGCACTAATAATAAATCACACATTGCACTGAAATCAATCAGGACTCAGCCTGTGTTATTTACAAATGTATGAGACATTACATATCAATTACGTATAATTAACATTGTGAATTACACATACCGAGGTAACTTAGCATTAGTCCATGGGCCAACCAAGCCGAGGTCACGCAGTGGCTCATACAGCACAGAAAAGGGAAGGGAAAATCAAACATCATGTTTATAGGTCTGGGGGGAAATCGACAAAGTTGAGATGCAGGAGGCTTTCAGGAAATGTAAAATGGCATGGGTGATTATTACCTGTGTGCTACTGGAAATACTGTTCTATTACTCTGTCCCTGTTGTCTGTGTCGTCCTCTGAGTCTTCCTCCTCTTCACTCTCCGCAGGCTCCACAGCTGCTTCAACACCACCATCTGCACCATCCTCCTGCAGGAAAGGAACTTAACGTCGCAATGCCAGATTGTGAAGCATACAGCAGGCCACGATGATGTGGCACACCTTCTTTGGTGAGTACATCAGGGATCCCCCAGTCATATGCAGGCACCTAAACCTGGCCTTCAGGAGGCCAAAGGTCCTTTCGATGATCCTCCTAGTTCGCCCATGGGCCTCATTGTACCGTTCCTCTGCCCTGGTCCGGGGATTCCTCACTGGGGTCAGTAGCCAAGGCAGGTTGGGGTAACCAGAGTCACCTATTAGCCACACACGTTGTCTCTGTAGCTGCTCCATCACATAGGGGATGCTGCTATTTCGCATCACATACGCGTCATGCACTGACCCTGGGAACTTGGCATTTACATGGGAGATGTACTGGTCAGCCAAACAGACCACCTGGACATTCATAGAATGATAACTCTTCCTGTTTCTGTACACCTGCTCATCGTCTTTTGGGGGTACCAAAGCCACATGGGTCCCATCAATGGCACCAATGATGTTGGGGATATGTCCAAGGGCATAGAAATCACCCTTCACTGTAGGCAAGTCACCCTCCTCTGGGAAAATGATGTAGCTCTGCATGAGTTTCATCAGGGCAGACAACACTCTGCTCAAAATCTTAGAAAACATAGGCTGAGACATTCCAGATGACATGGCCACTGTGGTCTGGAATGACCCAGTTGCCAAAAAATGGAGGACTGACATAACCTGCACCAGAGGGGGAATCCCTGTGGGTTGGCGGATGGGGGACATCAGGGCTGGCTCCAGCTGGGCACACAGTTCATGGATAGTGGCACGGTCAAGTCTGTATCGAAGTATTATATGGCGTTCTTCCATTGTCAACAGGTCCACCAGCGGTCGGTACACGCGAGGATTCCTCCTTCTCATCGCAAGTCCCAGCGGACGGTGCCTAGGAAGGACAACATGGAGCACAGAGTCAGGCAAACCACAGGTACGTACAGACAGCTTGCACAGTTAAAGAATGGCAATGGGTTGAAAGGCGTGTATGTGTGGCAATGCAAGGCCTAGGTCTGTGTGTCGCAGTCAAAATTAAGCCATGTAGGCCCTTGAAATGGCGGCTGCCTGACCTGTGAAGTGGGACAATGGGATGTGAGGTCAATGCGCTGGCGGGGCACACCGTGGCGGTCGAAGACCGCGGCGCAAAGCCGCATTGGTTAACATTGAAGCCTATGGGTTTCAGGAGCCAATGACGATGTGCGCCGGCGGTCGCGGTACGCACCGCCGCGGTACGCACCGCCGCGGGCGTGACCGCCATTTTCTATCTGCTTAATCACTCGAGACCTGATCATCCACAGGAGAGGACCTATACTGCAAGTGCTGCTGTGACCTCGGTCTGGAAGATACAATGGCTGCTGCGACTGGGGAAAGGGCCCCTGCCTTCACGTCTGAAGAGTTGGAGAAGCTCGTGGATGGGGTCCTCCCCCAGTATGCGCTACTCTACGGTCCTCCAGACCAACAAGTGAGTACACCGGGTGCACATGGAATGGGCTATGCCTGTGTGGATTGGGGTGGATGTAAGTTGGTGGGGTGGGGCGCGAATGAGGAGTGCAACGCCCGACAGATGAGAGCATGTGCCATATGGCAAAGTTGGTGGGGGGGGGCCAATCACATCTAACATGCAGGTCATTGATGATTTCCTCCTTTCCACCCTGTACATGTCAAATAGGTCAGCGCCCATCAGAAGATCGAGATTTGGCGTGCCATCGCCAAGGAAGTCCGGAACTTGGGGGTCCACAACAGACGGGGCACCCACTGCCGCAAGAGGTGGGAGGACATCCGCCGTGGAACAAGGAAGACCGCAGAAACACTGCTGGGGATGGCCTCCTAACCTAGGAGGGGTGCCAGTCGCACCATGACCCCCCTGATGTCCCGGATCCTGGCGGTGGCCTACCCTGAATTGGATGGGCGCTTTAAGACATCACAGCAGACACAAGGGGGTGAGTATCAGCACATTCTCCTATCTTTCTGCGCAGTGGAGGCGTCTGGGTGGGGGAGGAGGGCTGTGGGTGACATTAGGCCAGGGCGCTTTCTGTAGTGTAGTCCTCTCCCTTACGCATGGCCCTGTGCCCCCGGCCCCCACCTCTGTAGGGTGACAAGTACAGCCATTGAATGTCCAGCATCTCCCATGTGCGCGTTTGACGTCTCTTGGCCTGTTGTCCTAGTCAGTAGTACTGAGTAGTGTACCCCGAATGCGCGGCTTGGTGCATTAGGCTCCTGTGTCTGTCCTCTCCGCCAACGGTGTTGACATTGCATGCACTCAACCTGGTCTTCTTTTTTCTCCCCCCACCCTTTCTCTTCATCTTCTTGTGCATGTGTGCATTAGCATCATCAGGCGGAGGAAATTTGGCATCGGAGCACGAGGGAGCTGCAGGACACAAGGCCCCGGTGGGCCCAGGAACAGACACCGAGGGCACCAGTGATCCGGAGGGCGAGGGGAGCACCACGACGGGGACCGCTGGTGAGAGCAGCGACAGCGACACGTCCTCGAATGGGAGCTCCCTAGCGGTGGCGGCAACATCCGTGCCCCCCGCCTCTACAGGTACAGCCGCCACCCAGCGCACCAGCCCCGCCCTCCAGCAGCCCCTCAGTCTTCGCTCCGTGCCCGTTCGCCCAGGAAGGCGCGCGTCTCCTTCGCCCCAGGCACCTCAGCCCCTGCCCCTGTTGCCCCTGCTGCCCTCAGTGCGGAGCTCATTGACCTGGTAAGGACGCTCATTGTTGGGCAGACGACCCTTTTGAATGCCATCCAGGGTGTGCAAAGGGAGGTGCAACAGAGCAATGCGTACCTGGAGGGCATTCATTCGGGTCAGGCTGCCCATCAACGAGCGTTCACTGCTCTGGCCTCAGCACTGACGGCAGCCATTGTCCCTGTTTCCAGACTCCCTCTTCTTACTGCCTCCAGCCTTTCTCTGTCTCCTGTTCCTCAGCCTATCCCATCCACACCATCAGACCAGCCTGCACACACCTCAACACCCAAGAGCAGCTCATCCAGACACAAGCACCACAGATCCCACAAACACTCACCCAAGCAACACACAGATGCAGACATGCCAACAGCCACTGCCACCCCTGTGTCCCCCTCCTCCTCGTCTCCCTCCTCCCTCCCTGTGACGCCTACACTCACACCTGCATGCAACCCAACATCAGCCAGTGCTTCCATCACCACCTCACCCTCCAGTACAGTCCACACTCATGCAGTCACCACCCCCACTGCCATTTACACGTCCCCTGTGTCCTCTCCCACTGTGTCTGTCACCCCCTCTTCCAAGACACACAAACGCAGGCAGCCACCCACCCAACAGCCATCCACCTCACGACAGCCTACAGCACCAGCACCTTCACCCAATGACAGCACACCTGACTCTCCTACAACCACCTCCTCTTCCTCCACTTCCATCTCCACTTCTCCTACCCTTTACCTTGGCCCTAAAAAACTATTCCTGGCTAACCTTGACCTCTTTCCCTCCGATGAGCTCCCCCCTCCATCTTCAAAGAGTCCCAAGAGCACCGCAGCCACCACCAGCCCAGCTTCGGGTGTCACTGTTGTGCATGGGTTCTGGAGCCCACCCTTGCCAGCAGTGACACATCGATCAGCAGCAAGGGCACGTCCAGCCCCCCCCGGCAAGAGGACCCGCAAAAACAAGGGCCGCCGTGCGAGGACCGACAGGGCTGCCCCCAAGGAGCAATGTGCAGCCACTTCACCACCCACACCATCTAGGGGAGGCAAGGGCCCAAGAGCCCCATCAAAGGAGCGGAAGGGCAGCAGGACCCCACATGTCACATCCCAGCTGGGAAGGAGGACACTAAGGAGGCCAGGAGTCCGTCCCCGAAGGGTCCAGAAACGTCACGGTCCGAGGGCGACTGAGCAGGGAGTCCAGGCCAGGTCTGGCTCCCTTGACCTGCTGGATGAGCACCGCTGAACAGGGCCCGCGGGGCAGAAGAGCACCGCTGAACAGGGCCCGCCGTGGAGAAGAGCACCGTTGAAGAGGGCCCGCCGTGGAGAAGAGCACCGCTGAACAGGGCCCGCGGTGCAGAAGAGCACCGCTGAACAGGGCCCGCTGTGGAGAAGAGCACCGCTGAACAGGGCCCGCGGTGCAGAAGAGCACCGCTGAACAGGGCCCGCGGTGCAGAAGAGCACCGCTGAACAGGGCCCGCCGTGGAGAAGAGCACCGCTGAACAGGGCCCGCCGTGCAGAAGAGCACCGCTGAACAGGGCCCGCTGTGGAGAAGAGCACCGCTGAACAGGGCCCGCGGTGCAGAGGAGCACCGCTGAACAGGGCCCGCCGTGAAGATAGGCACCGCTGAACAGGGCCCGCCGTGGAGAAGAGCACCGCTGAACAGGGCCCGCCGTGGAGAAGAGCACCGCTGAACAGGGCCCGCCGTGGAGAAGAGCACCGCTGAACAGGGCCCACCGTGGAGAAGAGCACCGCTGAACAGGGCCCGCCGTGAAGATAGGCACCGCTGAACAGGGCCTGAGGTGCAGAAGAGCACCGCTGAACAGGGCCCACCGTGGAGAAGAGCACCGCTGAAGAGGGCCCGCCGTGGAGAAGAGCACCGCTGAACAGGGCCCCGCCGTGCAGAAGAGCACCGCTGAAGAGGGCCCGCCGTGGAGAAGAGCACCGCTGAACAGGGCCCCGCCGTGAAGATAGGCACCGCTGAAGAGGGCCCCGCCGTCTCAAGCACCGCTCCGCTGGGCCCTTCTTCTCAAGCACTGCTCCGCTGGGCCCTTCTTCTCAAGCACCGCTCCGCTGGGCCCCGCCGTCTCAAGCACCGTTCCGCTGGGCCCTTCTTCTCAAGCACCGCTCCGCTGGGCCCTTCTTCTCAAGCACCGCTCCGCTGGGCCCTTCTTCTCAAGCACCGCTCCGCTGGGCACCGCCGTCTCAAGCACCGCTCCGCTGGGCCCTTCTTCTCAAGCACCGCTCCGCTGGGCCCTTCTTCTCAAGCACCGCTCCGCTGGGCCCTTCTTCTCAAGCACCGCTCTGCTGGGCACCACCGTCTCAAGCACCGCTCCGCTGGGCCCTTCTTCTCAAGCACCGCTCCGCTGGGCCCCGCCGTCTCAAGCACCGCTCCGCTGGGCCCTTCTTCTCAAGCACCGCTCCGCTGGGCACCGCCGTCTCAATAACTGTTTATGGTTCACTGTGCCCACCATGCCTCCTCCTTGACCAGTGGAGACTGTCATCCACCTGATGGAGTGTGGCTTTGCACTCCCCAGGATGGTACAGTGGGCAACCCACCCACTGTAGGGACTTGAGAGACTGTGGCTTTGCACTCCCCAGGATGGTACAGTGGGCAGCCCACCCACTGTAGAGACATTGAGAGACTGTGGCTTTGGACTCCCCAGGATGGTACAGTGGGCAGCCCACCCACTGTAGAGACATTGAGAGACTGTGGCTTTGCACTCCCCAGGATTGTACAGTGGGCAGCCCACCCACTGTAGAGACATTGAGAGACTGTGGCTTGGCACTCCCCAGGATGGTACAGTGGGCATGGTGGCTCCTCGTGGATCTGGCGTCGTGGACTCATGTGGCTGTGGTGCCCCCCCCTTCCCTTCCCCCTGAGGTGCCTGTAGTTTTTACATCTGATGCCCCTGCAGTGTTCTCTCCAAAGGACTCAGGTCTCCTGTGTGGGCTTTGCCCTTGTTTCTCAAAACTTTGGCCCACGGACATGATGAATTCGTAGGATGTGCAGGACTTGTTACTTCAGTTATACACTGATGTGTATGTCATTTGTTTTCTTGTGAATATCTTTCATGGTTGTACGATATTTTTCAGGAGCTTTTTGGTACATAAATATTTATTCCAAATTTGATTATGTCCTAGCATTTTTCAGGGGTGTTTGGGTGGTGTCACTGTGACTTGTTGCTCTGCATTGGTGTGTACATAGTTGGGGGGGGGGGGTTGCATATGTGTGTGCCCGTAACCTTTCATCCTCCCCCCTCCCGTGTGTCGTAGGTGCAGTACTCACCATTGTCGTCTGCGCCGGACTTCGTACTCGTGGTAGATGAGAAGGTAGACGAGAGCAGGTAGGATGTTTAATTCGGGTTCCATGCTGTCCTCCTTCCTCCTGGAGTGCGTAGTGGTGAGCGTTTTCCCGTTCGTAGTCTGTTTCCGCCGTGTTTTTATCGGCGGTGCTCCCGCCCCGGAAAAGGTGGCGGATTGGTGAGTTGTGATAGGGTGGGCGGTACATTGTCTGCCGCCTGGCTGTTGGCGGTGACCGCCGCGCTGTTTGTTTGTACCGCTGTGGCGGGCGGAGTGTTAAAGTGGCTGTCTGTGTTGGCGGTTCCCGCCAGGGTCAGAATTCCATATTTTTTACCGCCAGCCTGTTGGCGGGTTGGCCGCCGCTTTAACACCGACCACCAGGGTTAGAATCACCCCCTATGTCACATTGTAGCCCTGGTGGTAAATCCCGCTTGCCGCCATGCTGGCAGCCGCCAACATACCACTGTGGCGACGGATATCCGTTCACCATATTATGACACACACACACCAATCTGACAGAATTCTGCCACAGACACAAATCTGTCAGACCAAAGGTCAGTAATAAAGTGGCAGAATCAAAACCCACACCGTTACGCCAACAGAATAACGCCCACCACATTATGACCCACTAATCACAACGGCGGACATTCAATGGCGGTAAACCATTGGTGGTACATACCACCGCGCTCACAATGGACACCGACAGACAAAACACTACCACATTGGACAATTCAAACAACACACACCTGACACCCATACACACACCACACCCACACACCCATACCACTATAAAACACACACCCACATTACCCACAACCTCTTACGAATCCAAATCATTGGCACAAGACTGATACCAAGACCACTGACACAACTACATGCGCACACCACTCACACCCATACACCCCTGACACACCCCACTTCACATACCCCAACACACCCTCACCAACACACATCACATAACACCCATGGCACCACAAAGGCACCCCCGTTTCACTGAGGAGGAGTTAAGGGCCATGGTGGAGGAAATAGTCAGGGTAGAGCCACAGCTATTTGGAGCACAGGTGCAGCCGATATCAATAGCCAGGAAGATGGAGCTATGGAGGAGAATCGTGGACAGGGTCAACGCCGTGGGACAGCACCCCAGGGATGACATCAGGAAGAGGTGGAACGACCAATGGGGGAAGGTACGTTCCATTGCAGCAAGACACCAGCTCGCTATCCAGAGGACTGGCGGTGGACCCCACCTCCTCCCCCACAACTCACAGCATGGGAGGAGCAAGTCTTGGCAATACTGCATCCTGAGGGCCTGGCCAGAGTCGGAGGAGGACTGGACTCTGGTAAGTCAACGTTCAACAATTATCACTCCCCATGCCTGCATGTCATCACATACCCACACCCTCACTCCCAGCAAACCACTCCATCCCACACACTCCACCATCACATCGCACAGTTCCCAATGCCAAGCCATGCATGCTGTACCAATGCATGGACACCCCTCACAGCCCTGCATGGATACTCATCACTAAAGCATGCACAGCATAGATAACTAACACTCCCACCATACACCAACATACACAAGTAAAAGCTGGCAGGGAAACACCGACCATAGAGGGGAAGCCAGGGATGTACAATATGTCATACACATTAACCATAACACATCGTTTACAACCCCACAGGTACCCCAGCCAATGTCACCGGAGAGGAGGTGCCAGCACTATCCAGTCCCCCAACTGAAGAGGCCCACAGTGATGACAGTGACTCTGGTCTTCAGGATCTGGATGATATACCTGGCCCATCAGGGACCACTGGACAGCCAGTTACCCAAGCCCAGTCACAGACCACCACAGAGCCTCCCCCATCAGGAAACAACATCACAGCACCCGCCCAGCGTCCCCAAACCTCTGTCCCCAGGCCACTTCAATCAGCAGTGTGCCCACCTGTACAGGGACCCCAGACCACACCTCGCACACAATACAATCAGGGACCTGGGGTCAGTGCCAGTGGGCACAGCGTTCAGGGGACAGAGGCAAAGGCCAACAGGGAAACTGGGAGGACTGCTGTGCGCCAGGTGGAGGACAGGACCAGGGAACTAACTCTCCAGATGGCACTCTTCGAGATCCTGAGAGCCTATCAACATTTCCAGGACATGATGGGCCTGATCCTAGACAACGTGAAGGAGAACAGGGGGCTGCAGGAGGGACAGTACCAGGGGATCAGGGAGGACTTGCAGGCCATCAACCACACCCTGATCTCCATAGCAGGGGTGCTGTCAGACATGGTCAACATTATGAGGAAGGCAATGTCACACCAGCGGCCCCTGCCACTAGCCAGTCATCTGAACAGCCTTCCGCTTCCACTGTCGCTAGTGGCCAGGAGGCCCTACCACAGGACTCACAGGCCACCAGCATCCCTCCCCCTGCAGAAGGTGAACCACCCACAAACTTTCCCTGTGATCCAGACAGAAGCCAGAGACACTTGCCAAGACCCCCCCAGGGAATGAGACTCTCCTGATTGTCCCCCTTGTGTCCCACTCAGTCACCCTGTCCACCTTGAACTGCTATTGCAATACCCTGGACTTTCCTCTATCATCACCCCTTCCCATTGCACTTTCCCCTATATATATTAGCACTATGATAAACACCCTTTGATAAAAATCGATTTCGAGTATGTCATGTATTGATTGAAACAGGTACAACCATTGCAAATGACCTATAGCTGCCTGTTGTGATCACACCAGGAGTATTTGTCAAATCACCAACATCTGCAAAATGAATAGTCAGAGGGAACAGTAAGTGGGCATAGAAGTGGGAAATACCAGCATGCCAATGCCATACAGAATACAACCAAGGCATTGAAATGTAAAGTTTCACTGTCTCACCTGTGTGTCATTGGAAGTACTGACGGATTACAGATGTTCTGTTGTCTACATCCTCATCCTCTGCCTCCTCATCATCACTGTCCACAGGGTCCACTGCTGCCACAGGGGCGTCTCCAGTCTCCTCCTCCGGCAGAAAAGGGACATGGTGTCTGAGGGCCAGGTTGTGCAACATGCAGCATGCCACCACTATCTGGCAGACCTTCTTGGGTGAGTAGCACAGGGATTCACCTGTTAGATAGAGGCATCTGAACTTGGCCTTCAGGAGGCCAAAGGTCCTTTCAATGATCCTTCTGGTTTGCCCATGTGCCTCATCATAACATTCTTCTGCCCTTGTCCTGGCATTCCACACAGGGGTCAGCAGCCATGATAGGTTTGGGTAACCAGAGTCACCTGCAAATATTGAGGGACAACATTTAGCCACACACTATCCTATATGGCCAACACCATAGCCATACACCAACATATACTGGATGGGAATCAGAGCTCACATATTAGCCACACCAGTGCCTTTGTAGTTGGGCCATTACATTTGGGAATGCTGCTATTCCTTAGGACAAAGGACCAACGTTGAGGGCACCAGTGGGACGGAGGGCGAGGGGAGCACCATGGCAGAGACTGGAGGGGGCAATATACACTCTGATACCTTCTCCGATGGGAGCTCTCTGGTGGTGGTGGACACCTCAGTGACCACCCCAGCTACAGGTACAGCCGCCACCCCATACCAGCACCGCGCTCCCAGCAGCCCCTCAGCGAGTTGCCCTTGCCCACTCACCCAGGAGGGTGGGCATCTCCTTCGCGGCAGACACCTCAGGCCCTGCCCCAGTGAGCCCTGCTGCCCTGAGTGAGGAGGCTATTGACCTCCTGAGATCCATCTCTGTTGGGCAATCAACCATTGTGAATGCCATCCAGGGGCTGGCAGCCCAGATGCAGCAATCAAATGCATTCCTGGATGGCATTCACAGTGGATTGGCGGCCCAACAGAGATCGATCCACGCTCTGGCCTCCTCTCTGATGGAAGCCATTGTCCCTGTTTCAACCATCCCCCCTCCAACTAATACTTCCTAGTCCTATTCTCCTCAACCCCAACCTATCCCAAGCACACAGCCAGACAAGCATGCACACAGGACAACACCCAAGAGTGTCACAGGTAAACACAAGCACCACACTTCATCCTACAGGCGCTCACACAAACACTATTCATTTGCAGACACAACAACATCCACTATTTCCATTGTCTCCACCTCCTTCTCCACCTCCCACCCAGTTACATCCACACTCACACCTGCATGCACTACATCATCATCCACTACCTGCATCATCACCACACCAAGCAGAACTCACACCTCACTGGCAGACACCTCCACAACATCAATACACACGTCCCCTGTGTCCTCTCCCACCTTGTCTGTCCCCCCTTCTAAAGTACACAAATGCAAGCACACAGACACCTAACAGCCATCCACCTCACAACAGCATACAACCCATGCACCTGCACCCAAATCCAGCAAAAAACACCTCCAACAACCACTCCCTCATCCTCCGCTCCTATTACTTCTCCCTCTTACCACCTCAATGTCCCTAAAAAGCTATTCCTTTCCACCATTGACCTCTTCCCTACCCCTCCCCCCGTCCTGCACGTATGGCCAGGGTATCAAGAACCCGGCCAAGCACCTCAGACAAACAGTCTATTGGCCCAGTTTCATCAGCATCGACTTGTGGTGGAAAGGATTCCAGGCCACAAATACTGAAGGGGAAGGAGCCTGCACCAGCCAGCAAAAAAGGGAAGGAGCCTGCACCAGCCAGAAAAAAGGGGAAGGAGCCTGCACCAGCTGCTGTCACAGAGCCTCCACCGCCAGCCATGGTTGTGCAGCCATCAGTGAGTGCAGGGGCTGAGCTGGAGCCTCTTACAAACACCACCACAGTGCAGCCATCGGATGGTGCAGGGGCTGAGCATGAGCCTCCCACAACCACCACTACAACAGTTCAGCCATCAGAGGGTGCAGGGGCTGGGCATGAGCCTCCCACAATCACCACCACCGCAGTGCAGCCATCAGAGGATGCAGGGGCTGAGAAGGAGCCTCCCACTACCACCACCACAGTACAGCCATCACTGCCAGCGGACACAATATGATCCAGCCTCCATGGGCTGCTGTGCAGCCTGCCACCACCAGAACCATTGGGCAAGTCACCCACTTGAGAGACTGTGGCCTTGCACTCTCCAGGACCAATCACAGGCCATGTTGACCCCTCCAGAACCAGCGGGAGAGCCACCCACCTGAGAGACTGTGGCCTTGCACTCCCCAGGACAGAGTAATGGACATGTTGCCCCCTCCAGAACCAGTGGGCAAGTCACTCACTCCAGAAATTGTCGCCCATCACTCCCCAGGACAAAGCACAGGACATGTTGCCCCCTCCAGAACCACTGGGCAAGTCACCCACCTGAGAGACTGTGGCCTTGTACTCCCCAGGACCAAGCACAGGGCATGTTGCCCCCTCCAGTACCAGTGGGAGAGACACCCACCTGAGAGACTGTGACCTTGCACTCCCCAGGACAGAGTAATGGGCATGTTGCCCCCTACAGAACCAGTGGGAGAGACACCCACTTGAGAGAATATGTCCTTGCACTCCCCAGGACAGAGTAATGGGCATGTTGCCTCCTCCAGAAACAGTGGGCAAGTCACCCTGTCCAGAAACCGTGGCCCATCACTTCCCAGGACAAAGCATAGGGCATGTTGCTCCCTCCAGAATCAGTGGGCAAGTCACCCACCTGAGTGCCTGTGGCCTTGCACTCCCCAGGACCAAGGACAGGGGCATGTTGCCCCTTCCAGAACCAGTAGGCAAGTCACCCATCTGAGAGACTGTGGCCTTGCACTCCCCAGGACAGAGTAATGGGCATGTTGCCCCCTCCAGAACCAGTGGGCAAGTCACCCACCTGAGTGACTGTGACCTTGCACTCCCCAGGACCAAGCACAGGGCATGTTGCCCCCTCCAGAACCAATGGGCAATTCACCCACCTGAGAGACTGTGGCCGTGCACTCCCCAGGACCAACCACAGGGCATGTTGTCCCCTCCAGAACCAGTGGTCTTGTTTCCGCATCTGGCTGAGTTGCCCCACCCCCTGAGGTGCCTGCCTATTAGCCAACTGATGCCCCTGCAGTGTTCTCTCCGTATTGGTGCAAGGATCGAGTGGGGCCTTGCACTTTGCCCTGTGGCCATGTGGCCCCTATGAACTGTGGACTGGGCAGTGTCCCTTTTTTGTACATTTGTACACATCTGTTGCAATGCCACATTAACTTGTTATTTTTGATGTTGATCTTATTACAATCACTTTAGTCAATTCATGTTGTCCTTGCATTATTCAGCCGATTTACGGGGATGAATTGTTTTTTTGGTGCAGCTGGTTGTGTTTATGGTGTGTGTATGGGGTGTGTGTGGTGCAGGTGTGTGTCACTCTCGTTTTCCTCCCCCCCTTGTGTGCTAGGCGGCTGTACTCACCATTGTATCTTCTCAGGCGTTGATGTTCGTGGTGGAGCATAACGTAGAAGATGATCGGAAAGACTTGCAGTTCTGGTTCCATGGTGTGTGGTTCTTCCCTGTGTCTCCAATGGTGAGACCTTTCACTTCTGAGCTCTGTTTCCACCAGGCTTTTGATGGCGTTGGTACCGCACTGGAAAAGGTGGCGGATTGCCATGTCATAATATGGTGGACACATTTGAGGTGAGCAAATCTAGAGTGTTGCTGGTGTTGCAGGGTGCTCCTTACTGGAGCTGTCCTCCACCTTAGCTTGGGAACTACCCAGAGTTCTCTCTTCTTTTTTTGCATAATTTATGCATCACTCTAACCCTGAAAGGGATTTGTTTTTATATATATATATATATATATATATATATATATATATATATATATATATATGTATAGATATATATAGTTATATTTAGTAAATCTACTGGTGGTCGCCAGTGGAGCTCCTGGAGTTGCACTCCGCTGGATTCTGCAGAATTACATGAGTGGGTGGAGTAAACCTCAATTGCGTTGCTGGTGCCCGTTACAGCTCTCAGCCATGTGTCTGCTGCTCTAATGATAGTCTCTGCACCTATCCAGCCCCCAGGCAACAACATTGGACACCTGCCCCTTGAGTTCATCATTTTTAGTGTCGAGCGCACAAGGGCTCTGTCCTTGTTGTAATATCTCTTTGGGCTTTTAACCACGCCCTTGTCACGCCTGTCACTTTCAGTGGTTCGTGGGCTTGCCTTTTAGAATCTGCTTGCTTTCAATAGTGAGAGGCGTGCATAGGGCATGCCTTTTCTGGTGTTGAGCCTACCTACACAGCACCAGTAATCTACTGAAAACATACGAGGCTCCATGTTTTCAGCCCGGTTTCTGCACTATCTTATCCTTTTAGTTTCACACAAAGCGATCGAGCTGGGTTTTACATAGCACGATTGTGCTCTGTTTTTTTCCTTTCAATTCATGTGGCAAGAAAAGTCCGGTTAGGAGTTTACAACTCTAATAGCTCTAACTCGAGCAAATGAGAGACCCATTGCATTGCAAATGCTTGCTAACATTGGTACTGTGCAGACACTGTTTCGAAATGGAGGCTGTAGAAAAACATGCAATGCCGAGAAGAAAACTGCTGGAGCAGAGTCCGCCCTCAGCTCATTGATGATACGAATCTGATTCAATTTGCAATCTCTGCTTTACAGTCCAACCATGTGCTAGTACGTACCATGAGGCACAAAAAAACGGTATGATATGACAAACGGATAAATTGAACAAGCACTTCTGCTACAAACAAACAAAATAAAACATTACTTCCACATCATAATAGCTTGAGGGGATGGCTAAACACTTGAATGTTTTAAGGAACTAATAAGTGTTTAACAACAATAGCTTGCCATTGGCAAAGGTGTGTTTGGGCAGTGCTGCCAAGTTAATTACTTTTACCACATGTTAGGTAAACCCCTGCGTAGTCCAGGTTTCTCAGGCAACAACGACTTCATTCTGGAAACAGTAGAACCATTTGTTTCCGTGAGCTTTCACGTTTCAGCATGCTGAGCAATGTTAGCTAAAAACACAGAACTGGTAGCGCATGTGACAATGTGCAAAGGGTGTATTTGTATAGTAATACCTAATAGTAATTTTAGTGGATGATATTTGCATTTGCCTCCAGAGACAATCTAAATTTTGTGAAGTATCTCAGTGAGATACTTCACTTGCTGCAGCAGTCAGTGCGTACACATCAGCTTAAAGGTTTTTAGATCACACAGCCTTTCAGCCTCCTGAGTTATTTCATTTTATCGGCTATAGGGTTAGGTGGTCGCAACAAACTGATTTTCCTAGCGAGGTGACACCTGTATTTCACAGGGCTGAGAACTCACACTAAGGCCCATATTTATACCCTGTTTGTCCGGGATTTGTGTCATTTTTTTTGCGCAAATTGGGCACAAACATAACTCCATATTTATACTTTGGCGCTAGACCCGCCGAGCACCAAATTTATGGAGTTAAACTCATTTTTGGGACGTGGAAACCTACCATGCCTTAAAGAGACGCAAGGTAGGCGTTCCCGTGCAAAAAATGACTCTATGATCTTAACACCATATTTATACGCCAATGCAAAAATGGTGCACAGAAGGGAGGAGGGGTCAAAAAATGGTCCAAAGCTTGCTTTGCCCCATTTCTTAACGCCTGGGTCAGGGCAGGTGTTAGGGGACCTGTGGGCCTATTTCCATGGTGGAACACCATGGAATAAGCCCACAGGTGCCCTCCCCAGGGACACACCCACCCACACCAGAGGGACAGCGGAGGATGGGGGACACCATCCCAGGTAAGTATAGGTAACTATTTTATTTCATTTTATTTTTTAAAGTGCCATAGGGGGCCCTGAAATGGGCCCCCATACATGGCACAGGATGCAATGGCCATGCCCAGGGGACCTGGTCCCCGTGCTGGCCATTGGGGTGGTGGGCATGACTCCTGTCTTTTCAAAGACAGGAGTCATGTGGTATGGATGGTTTTGCATCAGAAAATGACTCTAGGCAGGTTAGAGTCATTTTTTGGACTCTAACCTGCCAAAAGTCATTTTTTGGTGCAAAACCCACTTCTTCCATTCCGCCAGCCCACCAGACTAACGTCATTTTTTAAAATGCTATCCTACCCTTTGCACCGGCTTGTACCATTCCATAAATATGGTGCCCAGCTGGTGCACAGAAATGGTGCAAGCCGGTGTTAAACATTTTGGTGCAAAACTGTGTTAGTGCAGTTTTGCACCAAAAAGTATAAATCAGGGCCTTTCTTTCTGTGGAATAATTAAAACAAAATCTTTAAACAATGTCATACAGGTTGTCGCTGGGTGCAGCAAGATAATATTGTTCACATTTAAATGATAGGTTGTCAGTTGTCACAGACACAGAAACACAAATACACAGTTCACAATCATCCTGTGCAAAGCATTAAAAACACTACACTACATTTCCATCTGTTCCTTTTGACTTTCAAAAACCCATTCATCCCAAAGTCCAGGTCCGTTCAAATAGCTGCTTGAAAGAAATGAAATCAACTTACAGGTTTGCTTCATTCATTCTGTGATTTTTGTCTTTAACTAAGGGTGGGTGCTGGTAGGTAAATTCTGCCACATGGCAGAGTTTTAGTTTTTTCCCACTTATCGCTCCCAGCGGAGTGGCTAAAGCTCACCAAACTCTGCCGCATAGCGTAGTTTACCGCTCACCCTTAGTTAGGAACTAGTTTCCATAGGAAAAACATTTTTTGTTTTGCCAATAACTTTGGTACTGTTTGACTAATCTTCATGGAATTTACAAAACTAGTTTGCCACTCACTTCAGCTGCTGTGTTGAAAGTTTCCAGGTGATTCATCAAGCGGGAGCCGAGAAAAAGGGGGTGCTCCCAAAAAGTGCTTTCCACATGCAATTTACCAGAGGGATTTTAGACACAACTACATCCCAAACAGAGGGACAGAATAACACCAAATATGGCAGAAATGTTGATCTTGGTCCAGAAGAGCTCTTTTGTGATTTGGTGTAAATCCATTCAGTAGTTTTGAAGTTATTAAAGTGAAAAGAAAACTAGATATCTAGGGATGCGGATTATCTGCAGTTGCAACAGCCCATTGCTGATGGTATAATATAGGGATACCTTTCTTCATCAAACTGGAAAGTAACAGTTGTCCCACCTCGGAAATTATGTCACATCTGTTACCGGAACTTCCAGTGCCCCTGAGAGCCCACCCTGGAACTGACGTAGGTGTAGGTGGGTCATGTGGGTTGTGACATCATGTGATCACGTGTTAGTCATGTGCCAGGGTCCTTACCCCTGTGTCAAGGGCTATGGGCTGTGTAAAATGGGGGGCCCTGATGGTGTGCACTCTGTTTATGCACCTAAGCGGTAGCGAAGCCTCAAAAGGCGAATTCAATGTTAGAATCAACTTCATCAACACTGAAGATGATGAAGAAGATGTAGCACTACCAAATTTGCCGGACTATGATGAAGATGTGGGCATTCAGGAGGACCCTGATCGTGAGGCAGTCGTCGTACAGCAGTCGAGTGTAAACTCCAACACCGCTTATTCACCAATGGACCTATGCGACTCACAGGATTTCAGAGCAGCCGTAGATTGTAGCGAAAATGATGAGGTTAGTAAAAAACTCTATAGACACTTATCGTGTATATGCTGATATCATACTTTTAACTAATAGTTTGTCTTTCTTTCTGTTTGAACCGTAGAAAACAGCTGCAAAAAGAGATATTCTAGAGTGGCCGGCGCCATAGGTTAATAGCATACATTTTTACTGCTTATGCTGTTCCAAACAGTCTTATAAGTATTAAAAGCCAGGGGGGTGTGGTCAAGATGGCGGCCATGGCGGACACTTGAAATCGCGCTCCGCTCCTGGCCCCCACAACTATCCTGACCGGCGCTTCCGCGGCACCAGCCACGCACCGAAAAAAGGTGGCGGGCGGTCTAGTGGTGCTGGACGCGAGTGGGGCCGTGTGTGGTGCTCGAGGTGGTGTCCAGGAGCTGAGGCCTGGAAATTGGACGGCGTGAACCCGGGCGTGGCGTGACACTGAGCTGCGCCGCTCTACCAGCGGACCGCGTGGAGCGGCGCTGCTGGAGAATCGGCCCTGCGGAGTGAGGCTGCAAATGGCTGGGTGGTAGGTGGACCGCTGGATGGTGCCCTACACGCGCTGCGAGGACAGGAGGCCACTTGTGATAAGAAGAGTGCTGAGTGTGGCCTTCCGCGGGAGCTAAGGCCTGGAAGTTGGATGCCGTGAACTCGGGTGTGGCGTGCCAGTGAGCCGCGCCGATTTACCAACGGACCACGTGGAGCGGCGCTGCAGGAGGATCGGCCCTGCGAAGTGAGGCTGCGACTGGCTGGGCGGTAGGTGGACTGCTGAATGTGGCCCTACACGCGCGTCGAGGAAAGGAGGCCGCGCGTGATAGGCAGAGCACCCTGTGGGGCGCAAGGATCGCCGTAAGCTTCTTGAGGACACTCCGCTTGTGGACCCGATTGCCCCCTTCCCTCCCCATTGTTCCCCCCCCTACCACTTGTCCCCTGGGCTTCGCCCTGCAGTGCTACTGTGAGCCTGCCAGCGGAGGTATATCTTTGGGCTAATCTGAGACCAGGAGGAGCGGCGACATTGGCGCACGACGGAGTAGGGGCCCATGGATGGAGAACACGCGCTGCTAGGGGGGTTCGGAGGCACTGGGGTGGCACAGCTGCAGGAAGGCCTAGAATTGTCATTTTAAATGGGGCAGACTCCCCTCTGGCTATGAATAAGGAGAATTGAACGTTACACGGAGGCAAACCACAGGGTACTGCACAATGACGCCGACGCACTGAACAAGCCTGTGCCTGCTTGTTGCTTGCCTAAGTGGTGACAATACATGGAACCGGGGTGGACTTAAAGCAGTTGGCAACTCGGTCCAGAGGGTGTTGAACTGCCTGGCGGTGGTGAATCGAGCGACCCTTCTGTCAGGGTGTTGGAAGGAGGAACATACTGGGCGCAGATAGCCTATATTACAGGTCCACTCCTGTTCAGGCAGAATGATGTGGAAATCCAAGATACCCAAGCCACAGGAACAATCTAGTCACACTACTCTTTCTGAGACACCATCTGAGGTACAGAGTCTACGCTCTCTGGAGAGTACTCTGCAGTCACACTCGGGTCAAATTGAGAAGATCTTTCAGGCTATCATGGGCACCAAATTGTCTCTCGAAAATAGAATAGACACGGTCTTTCAAGATCTTAACTTGCTCAGAGTGGACCACCGCGTCTGGTGGAGAGGGGTGGAGTGACGGAAGCCACCCTAGATGCTCTGAATCCTGTGGTATCAGACAAGCAAATACAGAGATTGGACGTGGAAGTGAAAGCCTTACAGAGATGTGCGGAAGATGCTGAAAGTAGGTCTCGACGGAACAATGTTCGGTTCTTGGGACTGGGAGTGGAGGGGCACAGCACAGAGCTGTTTCCTAGAGCAATGGCTTATTAGAGAGGTGTTGAATGGTGTGGCGCCGAAGTTCTTCTCTGTGGAAAGGACACACAGAATCCCGGGTAAGCAGCTGGCTCCGGGACTACCACCCTGCCCGCTAATAGCGCTAAGGCCCGATACATCATGAAGGGGCCTCCATAACATCCTACCCGGACTTCACGGCAGAGGTGCAACGCCAGCGCTACTCCTATGTTAAAATTCAACAATGCCTTCGTGAACACAATCTCAAATATGCCCTGATGTTCCCCGCCAGGCTCCGGGTGATAGCTGAGGATCGCACTCACATCTTTGCCACACTAGCCGACGCCTGGACGTGGATTCATGCCAAGGGTATAGCCCAATCGACGGAAAAGGAAGTGGGAAGTGGAGAATGGCAATTCTCCCCGGTCCGCAGAAGGCCCAAGAGGAGATCAAAGGCACCACCCACAAAGACACAGACAGCTGCAGAGAGAGTGAAAGTGCTGAGGGACACGGCACTGCACACCCATAATTACTTCGCTGTGGTGCGCTCCGCTGTCCGGGAGCCAACGGACTCGGACTCTGGCGGATCCGACCATTATGGACGTGCTGAAGGGACCAGAGATTACACCCAGGACTGCAGATGAATTATGATGCTTGAACAGTAACTCCCCCAATTGGCGGAGCTTGGCAATGGGATTTAGAAAGTCCTTGTGGTGTCAGAAAAATTAACCTAGGATCATATGGACAAGAGACTCGAGGATACGAAAACACTAACATCTTCTTGGATGGAGTCTCTAACAATGTGAAGGTTCTGCCTACAGGTACTGTCGGAGGCCTCCTTGGTGACCCACAGGAGAGAGAGGATCCTTATTGTGATGTGGCTGGGGCTATCGGAAGTGTCCTTATGAATATCTTCTAATCTACAGTGGGGGCCTTAGAGACAGGCCTGCAGTGATAGCCACCACGTTCCCCCAGATGGTATCCAAATGGACACAGTAGTTTTGCACTCAATGTATGTTTTATTTTTTATTATTGTTGGTGGTGCCCAGAGAGGTACATGCGCACCATCGTTGTTGTTGGGGATGCTGGGTGCTGATGGGGGGTGGAGGGTTTTGTTTAACATGTTTAAACGGGTCACAATTCAGGTTTCCACAATTACTTTATAAACACCTTGTCCAGTGTTACAGATACATACCCCCGCTAGGGTTCAATCACGAGGAGAAGAGAACACACGCAAACGGCTTGCCAGGTTGTAGGCCCACACATACCACATACTATGCAGGAATATAGAATCACAACATGGAATGTGCGTGGAATGGCTGCGCTGGGTAAGAGGCATCGTATATACACTTATCTCAGGCTCCAGGGGGAGCAATTTGCCATATTACAGGAAACACACTTGCTGAGTAGTGATCTGTAGGCTATACAGAAACGCTGGCAAGGGCAGGTTTATGGCACATCTTTTTCGGCATAGAGGAGTACTTATGTGGATAGCGCCTGGAGTACCATACGTACTGCATACAAATAAGGTAGACAACAGGGGCATATACATAGTGTTGGAAGGGCAGCTTGATGGTAGACCATTAACTATAGTAGGGGTTTATGCCCCCAGTAGCGTGCTCAGCGAATTCCTCCAAATACTGACCCCTGCCTTGTTAGCGGACCCTGGTGTCCCTGCCATCTGGGGTGGGGACTTTAACTGTGTTCCAGATGTACTGATGGACCGTTCGATATTACCCTTACAGGGTGCAGCGAGCAGGTGCAACTCTAATCTGTTTGGGCCGATGACTTGGGAGTATATGATATGTGGCGCATGAATCATCCGACACATAGAGAGTACTCCTTCTATTCTGTGATACACAAAATACACACTAGAATAGACCTGCTATGGGGAACCCCAAACGTGTGCTCCTTAATTAAAGAGTCGGAGTATCTAGCACTGACCTTGTCCGATCACTCCCCATTGCTTCTGACTGTGAAATGGGGAAGAAAGCGTTCCACAATACCCGCCTGGCATTTACAGAGAGAGGCGCTTCTAGACTGTCCTTTCAGAGAGGAATTAAATACAGATGTTAAACAGTATTGGGATTTAAATAGTGGCTCCACTGATTCGAGGGCTACGGAATGGGATGCACATAAAGTTGTGGTGAGTGGACATTGTCTTTCGGCTTCCTGGGGAGCACGCCGCTCGCTGCACGTTGAGGTTGTCACCCTGGAAAAGGATATGCGGGTGTTGGAAATAGCAGTCCCACAAAATAGGGCATCGCCCGAATCCCTTCGCGATAAGCGAGTGCTACATGAAGAGGCGGATCAACGTCTCCGACATCATGATTATAATTATCATCCATTGCGATTGCAAGCGGAGGATGTCCGCTCGGGGAGGCTGTTGGCATGGCTACTGCAAGAGGATCAGCAACGTACCCCGATTGGAGCTATGCACCTGAATGACGGAACTCTGGTCACCTCGCAGGAGGCAATTAACAATGACTTCAAGAATTATCATATGACATTATACCGCGGGCAAGTGAGCTGCGATCTTAATTTAGATTGCAAAACTTTGGGCAAGGTGTTGGCAAACAGACTTGCCCCCGTAATACACACTCTGAGGCACGAAGATCAAAATGGTTTTATATTACAGTGCAATAAGTTTTTGAATATCCGCAGACTATTGGGCATCATTGGAGATACTCCCACAGATGCATATGGTAATGTAGCGATGTCTTTGGATATAGAGAAGGAGTTTGACACACTAGGCTGGGACTTTTTGTTTGCCACCTTACACCACATGGGGTTTGGCCATGGTTTTGTACGATGGGTGCAGACATTATATGCTGGACCTATGGCTAGGGTTGAAATGGGAGGAGTCATATCGGACAGCTTTCCCATTGGTAGGGGGACCAGACAGGGGTGCCCTCTATCACCTTTGTTGTTTGCCATTGCAAAGGAGCTGCTTGCGGCTCAGTTGCACGCACTGGCGGAGCAGTGGGGGATTTACAGAATGGGGATGCACCATATAATCTCCTTATATGCAGATGATGCATTGATTTACCTTGAGAGGGGTGGGACCACATTGCCCGCGGTGATGTCTCTGCTAGACGAGTATGGAGAGATTTCAGGACTGAGAGTTAATTGGTCTAAGTCCTGCTTATTCCCTCTGGTTGACCTGCCTACAGAGGTAAGAGAGGAGCTCCCTACTGGAAGGTTGAAGTGGTGTTTTGACAAATTTAAATATTTGGGAGTGCAGATTTACCATAGACCTGACGACCTGAGAGATGGTAATTTGGGCCGTGCGCTATGCTCTATGAAGGGCTCGCTCCGGTTCTGGTGTTCGCTTCCCCTTCCCCCCATGGGAAGAATGGCAATAGCAAATATGCTGGTGCTCCCGCGACTCCTTTATTACTTTGCTGCATTGCCCATAGTTCTGCCTAGAAGCTTTTTCCGCAAGCTGAACAGACTACTGCTAGGACTTATATGGGGAAACTGTAGATCCTGAGTGGCGCTTACTAATCTGCAACGGCTGTTGAGCGAAGGGGGGTTGGGTGCTCCAAACTTTGAACATTACTATGTTGCTGCACAGCTACAATGGATATTAAACTAGATACGTAGACCTGAATCCTCAGAGGCAGCATGGGTACACACACAGCTACATAGCATCCCCGTGTACACCTGGCTAACAGAGCGGACAGTGAAACATAACATGAATTATGTTATTGGAATTTGTAACTGAATATATGTGTTTGAAATAATAAAACAGATATATAAAAAAAAAAAGTATTAAAAGCCAGAACAAAGAGCCGTGTAAAAAATGTGTTTGCATCTAAAACAGCACAGATTTTGAAAAGGAAATTCCGGGCCTACCCTATGAAGCCATATGGCCTTTTAAAGGTTTTAGTGGCGACTGTTGTGAACACATGTGTTAAATGTGACTATTATAACCTATGTTGTAGGCATAAAATTAACTATCCACAACAGGTGGCTCTCAAGTGTCTGTAAGAGTCGTACACAGCAAGGACAATTCAACACATATGTAGAAGGTTAGACCCGCACTAGTTATATAAGTTGTTGTGTACGGGTTGTCCGCGTAAAAGAAATATGTCCACGCTGATATGATTAAGGTCTTGGCAGCAGAGCTCAATGTGATCCAATACGCGGACAAGCCCTTCTCAAAACTTGAACATATGGAAGCCATGTGTACCTATTTTGACAAAAGATTGGTAGAAAGGGTCATAGAAAGACGAATGTGTGATATTTATTATAAAAATAGAAGAATAGGGTCTTTAGCCCCACAAAGGTTGTTTTAAAAAAATACAGAGGTCGAGTGTTATTTAACGTTACATGCTTACTCACTTTAAGGACGAGAATCAGAATGTTGCATTGCAAGATGTCTGTGAGTTACACCCTGCATACATATGCATTTCCAGAATGGTATATGTGCTGATTAAAGAATGAATAGCTGAAATACACCCTGTCACTCTACAGTATCTGAACATGTCTGAGCCGGCTGCTACAGTGCTCTGGGACATCCCTGAATGTATAACCAGATGGTGTATCCATGTGTGGATGCCTACAACGGATAAATACTGGAGAGTGTACAAAGGACGTATGCAGGAGTTAAGACTTTTGCCTACTACAGCTTTACGCACAGCTTTGGAGCTTCTGAACGATGATTGTGTCACAAATAAGGGTTTTGTATTGTCAGGCCTAGAACTGTATAAGCTTAGGAATGCTGTCAGTATCCTGAGTGTACAAAGTTATGGGAGGGGTGAGAGGGAAGTCTTGTCTACAGCTATCGAGTGTATATCTATAAAATTAGCAAAACTGATGACGCTGAGACCGAGTAGCGGCATGGTCCCTAGTAATGTATGTAGCATGTGTAATACTATGTACGCCTAGTGAAAAGTCAACATCTTGTCCAGCAATGCCACTCATAAGACCAGTAGCTAGTAACTGTAAAGGATGTCATGTTTATGCTGTGCTAATATTATTTATTTTTAATAAAATGGCCTCACACAAAACATTTGTCTTTCATTTCATGGATTGTAACAGCTGGTAACATGTTCGGTGTCGGTGGGTTAAGGAAGCTCTATTACGATACAAGTGGTATCGGTAGCTTTGAGGGTGCCGAAGCACTGTTTAGAAAGGTTCTAGTTGAAAATGAGCCAGTAAACAAAGCCCAGGTGAAGACGGGGTTATCTGGGGAAGAGGCGTATTCACTCCATAAGCCCCCCCGGAAGCGGTTTAGGAGTAGACCTTCAATCGTTAACGCTCAAGTAGATTATCAATGGCAGGCGGACATAATCAGCCTTCAAGATTTAGCAAAACATAATAACGGTGCTCGATAAATATTAGCGGTCATAGATGTCTTATCTAAGTTCGCATACGCAGAAGGCTTATCTGATAAAAGTGGGAACACTGTGACCACCGCCTTTAAAGCCATCTTCAGGAATGGACGAACACCTCAAAAGCTACAAAAAGATGCTGGAAAAGAGTTTTTAAACAGAATGTTTCAGAAATTACTAAAACAGCACATTGTTAAACATTTTGTAATGCACACTGAGGTATAAGCGGCTGTTATAGAGCGTTTTAACAGTACCCTAAAGTCTAATATTCGAAGATATTTCATGGCCTATAACCTTTACCAATACGTGGATGTTCTACACGCTTTTATAGACATTTATAACACCACTTACCACAGAACCACCAAAACTGCACCCTTAAATGTAACAAAAGCTAATTCATTATAGGTGTGGAGAACTGTGTACAGGAACTGGAGCGTCGCAGGTGTAAAGAAGCCTCTTTTCAAAGAAGGCAACCATGTTAGGGTTTCAGAATGAAAAAGGGTCTTTACGAAGGGTTAGCAACAGACTTTTAATGATGAGACATTTATAGTGGAAAGCGTGGAGCTTAAAGAGTATGTATATATTTACAGGCTAAAGGACTATGGTGGGAAAAATGTGACAGGTTTCTTTTAAAAGGAGAAGCTACAGAATGTATCTAATGATCTGCACAGGGTGTATAGGGTTCAAAAGATTCTGAAAAAGAAAGGTAGTGGCGCTAACCACCAGGTTTTTGTCAAATGGTGAGGGTGGCCCGAGAAACTTAACATTTGGGTGCTGGCCAGTTCTGTGCATGTTGTGTGAGTACGACGGAGTGTTCTTGTAGACGCCAACGTGAAGACAACACCATTTTATATAACGCTGGACATGTTTCCTGACAATCGAATTTCTAATTATATAGCGAAACTGGCTAAACCTATAGACCTGAAAGGGGATTGGGAGGTAGCCCTAACAGAAATTCAATACCCCAGAACATGGAATTCTTTTTCAATGCTCGCGGCCAAATTTAATATAAAGCATGAGCAAGACCCTTTGAGCATTCATGCAGGATTTCCTCAAGGCTATTACCCAACCGCCGCCTCGGTGGTCGACGCCATCAACAAATCTATGGCCAACAGTGAAACATATACAAATGTTCATCTAGTGTTAGATAACGTTAGACGGAAGGTGTTTCTTAAACCTCCAACTCGCAATACCATGTTTAACTGTTCGGGTAAATTAAGAAGAGTTTTAGGGACAGTACAGCATATCAGAAGTCAAAGAGGAACCGAACCATGCGTACCCCAATATTAGCGGAGGTTTCTATATACTCTATGTGTATAGCGACATCGTAGAGTCGCAGCCGATACAGGACAGTATTCGCCAGTACTAAGATGAGTCCAGGTGAAGGGTGAAAATCACACAATGGTTAATATACAATATAATCAACCAGACTATGGGGGTAATTCCGACCCTGGCGGTCCAAGACCGCCAGGGCCGGGGATCACGGAAGCACTGCCAACAGGCTGGTGGTGCTTCCCAGCCCATTCTGACCGCGGCAGTAAAGCTGCGGTCAGAAAAGGGAATCCGGTGGTTTCCCGCCGGATTTCCCCTGCATGGGCTGAATCTCCATGGCGGCGCTAGATTCCGACCTCCTTCCCGCCATTCTGTTTCTGGCGGTTTTTACCGCCAGGAACAGGATGGCGGGAACGGGTGTCGTGGGGCCCCTGGGGGCCCCTGCACTGCCCATGCCACTGGCCACTGGCATGGGCAGTGCAGGGGCCCCCTAACAGGGCCCCACCATGATTTTCACTGTCTGCTTAGCAGACAGTGAAAATCGCGACGGGTGCAACTGCACCCGTCGCACCCCTGCAACTCCGCCGGCTCCATTCGGGTTCCTTCCGTAGTTTGTTTAGAGGAGCAATGCCATTCTTGAGAAGAGGCTACGAAATTGCAAAACCGCACATCAAAGCGGATGCAACCAACATTGCGCAGGATGTTGGGGGTTCTGTGACATCTGCGGTAGTAAAACGTATGAATAAACACCCTGAAGAAGAAGTGGGGCTGGTGTACAAATCTTGCACACTTGTTAAAAGGAAGCTCGTGCTTCAAAGCGCAGTGGAGCGCCTGCCCCCTATAAGAAAAGACGGCAATCTTCAAAAAGTGCTTACAAGCGAGGATCTGTAAGTTGGAAGAGAGCTACGAAGAAGAAGAGAGGGGGCACTAACGTAAATATTTTTTTTAAGCTGAATACTCTGCAAACATGGCCTTCATACATTGTGCATCAGTTGAATGCGCCAAATCAGAGTTAGATCTGTTTTCACTAAAGCCCACACAGACTAGTATTGAAAACTGTTTTTTGAGAGGTATCACCGCTAGCCATTTTAACGCCTTTGGCGCCGATAGAGTTTTGTGTGTCAGTGTCCACGGACATGTATCCGGATCTCAACAATGCGCTTCTGCACCTCATCTGTAAAATTGTAAAAGCAGATGGTTCCAACATAGCGAACAATACTAAAGTGGCGACGATCGCTTAACCCGTAGCACTCATGTTTAATCAGGTGGACATCACCCTCAGGGACTGGCTTAACGTGCAGAGTGATAACATGTATGCTTATGAGGCATACATTGGGAGTATTTTGAACTACAGCTGTGATGCCCTGGACACACAGCTTTCAGTGTGTCTCTGCTACAAAGATACTTATGGCCATTTTGAAGCTACAGATCTGGATGGTCACAATCAGGGTTTTGTAAAAAGTGTAAACTTCGCCGCCGGCAGTATTCAGTTTGACCTCCTCTGATGCATACATTCGGACCGTTTCTACCAAGATAAACTGCTCGTCAATGGTATCAATCTTAAGATCAAACTAACCTGCAACAAGGACTCGTTCTGTCTCATCAGTGGGCATGAAGAACAGTATGAACTTGTTATACTGTCCGTCAATTTGTTTTTACAGAAAGTGAAAGTGTCACCAAGCATCAGACTGGCTCATGCAGAGGCCCTACAGCTATCAAATGCCAACTACGCTGTGGAAAGAGTATTTTTGAAGATATTAAGCAGACCAACCGGTACCAGATTAACCCAACTGCAAAATGTATTTCTGGACCAACTACATAAACTTATTATGATAGGGTTTGTGGACAATACCGCTTTGAGTGGCCTGCATACCTCAAACCCTTTCAATTTCAAACACTACGACATCAACTACGTGGTGCTGGTACACGAGGGGGCTGTGATTCCTGCAAAGCCATACACAACGAGTTTTGGAACAACTAATTTTATCAAGGAATATCTCGGACTGGTCTCGATAAAAGGAAAACATTTGAGGGACTCAGGAATCGTCGTATCAAAAGAAGGATATGGGGCTGGCTTCACCCTTTTTGCTTTTGATCTGACGCCCAACCTGGAAGACGGGATCACTGAAATCTGATAAAAATGGAAATCTAAAATCTGAAACACCTATCAGTCAACCCCTGGCTACCAATGTGAACATGGCTGTATCTGCTGTGTTTGACAGTGTCATTCAGGTCAACCACACCCGCCAGACTAGGTTTGACTATCTTTAAAATATTGTACAATAGACAATGTACAGATACGTGAGTTCTTAAGCCGACATAAATCTGCGAAGAAATACTTTTTAGATGTTTTCTCAAGCGACGGGCTACCAATGGAAATGGGCGTAGAAAGGCCACAATCATTAGTCTTTAACACAGATCTGATTACAAGGGTGGAATACACTGGGTGGGAATGTTTTTGGATATCAACAAGGTTACAGTGTTTGACAGTTCAGCTGATTTCCCTGAGCATAACATCTACACAAAACCTGTAATCAGGTATCTAAAGAAAGTTGCTGTTAGGGCAAGTATAACTAGATGTGGGTGCAGGATCCTCTAGCCATCACATGTGGGGAGCACTGTATATATTTTATTAGTAAAATGCCTCAGGGTATGACATTTAGAAATTTTCTGAATCTGTATTCGAGCGATCTAGTAAAAAGATGTAGGGGGTCATTCTAACCCTGGCGGTCGGCGACCGCCGGGGCTAAAATGACGGAAGCACCGCCAACAGGCTGGTGGTGCTTCCTTGGCCATTCTGACCGCGGCGGTAAAGCCGCGGTCAGAAAAGGGCAACCGGCGGTTTCCCGCTGGTTTCCCGCTGGTTTCCCGCTGGTTTCCCGCTGGTTTCCCGCTGGTTTACCCCTGGCCAAGGGAATCCTCCATGGCGGCGCTGCTTGCAGCGCCGCCATGGGGATTCCGACCCCCTTACCGCCATCCTGTTCCTGGTGGTTTTCACCGCCAGGAACAGGATGGCGGTAACTGGTGTTGTGGGGCCCCTGGGGGCCCCTGCAGTGCCCATGCCACTGGCATGGGCACTGCAGGGGCCCCCTAACAGGGCCCCACTAAGATTTTCAGTGTCTGCAAAGCAGACACTGAAAATCACGACGGGTGCCACTGCACCCGTCGCACCCCTTCGACTCCGCCGGCTCCATTCGGAGCCGGCATCCTCGTAGAAGGGGGTTTCCCGCTGGGCCGGCGGGCGGCCTTCTGGCGGTCGCCCAGCGGGAAAGCCAGAATGGCCGCCACGGTCTTTTGACCGGAGTGCGGTCATTCGGCGGTTCCCGCTTGGCGGGCGGCGACCACCGCCCGCCAATGTAGGAATGACCACCATAGTATTGTTGTGAAATATGGAAAAGAAAATGCAAGGTCTACGTCAAGCTCTGTTGAAACAGAATACGCCATTTGTCAAAAGTGTAAGGCCTTGTAATGCATATGTATGCGTAACGTTAAATGTCTACAATAAAATAATTTAAGCTCAAAATCAGACTATACATTTTCATTCTGCCGTCAAGCCACACATTAAAAAAATATATATATGACAGAAGAGTGATGAAACGGTTAAAAAGTGTTCATTACATATAATTGTAGTATAAGCATTAAGCAGCCAGACATACTAAAGAAAATAAATGTTGAAAGAAATCAATCAACACATTAATTTCTGTAAAACTATACACACAGACAATGTAAAACATATACATAGAGTCAGAAGTATCGCACATTTAACCATGTTTTCCTTTTTGAAGACATCTTTTTGCATCCAATGTTAGGGATAGTGTGTTCCCAGAGGGGGATAGACGTGGATTAGATGGTGGTATTGACACCCTCGGGGAGGGTTTCAAAACAACCTCTGATGGTGTACTTGGCGGACTGTAAGCAGGATCTTTCAAACGTTCAAGCAGCCGCTGGTGTTCGGCATTAGCAACAATTGTAGAAGGAAGATTGAGTTCTGTAGCGGCCTGTAAAAACTGGTCCCAACCTATGGGCACTTTCTAGAGTGGTAGGGCTTTGGGGTGAGTGAAACCTTTGATGAGATAGTACATATGAGACCCAACAACAGACTGCCCTTTGTAGATGAATTCATCCCGATCATTCCACAAGGTTAGAGCTTTAGAAGCCACCATTGTACTTATTAAAACTTGTGCTGCACCTCTTTACCTCTGACTTATATTTTTAAAAGTTCTTCAACAAAGACACCTGAGGGCAGTGGTGTTGGGACCGCCGGCTGTGGGGGCTGTTGATCCTGTGGGACTGCATGGGCTGGTGGTTCAGAGTTGGAGGAATATAGAGTCAATGTTTTTTTTTCAGAAGTCTACTGCTTATAGTGTTGTATGAAGTTTTGAAGCGCTCTGGAGTAAAGATCCGCTTTGTTGTAAGGTTTCAAATCAGCACGGTTCAATATGTTTTTAATCTCTGCATCATTTTCTCGTATATCCCAGGCATCATCCATAAACTGCCCCAACTGTTCCAGCTCTTGGCGTGGTATTAAGTACATCTTTTGGGCATAATCCATCAGTTCCCGGTTAGGAGGTTTGTAATTAAAGGTATCGCTATGCCCAGGAGTGCTCTGATAAAGCCGCCCAACTGTTTTACAAGTTTCTTCATAGAAATGAGGGATGCCCTTTTATTAATAAGCTTTTCGATAAGGGCACACCTCTTCTTCAGTATGCGGAACTGGCTCTCTGATATAGGGATGTTACCTTTTAGGGTGCTTAGTGTGATTTCTGAAAGGGCTGCTACTAAGTTGTCGTAAGCTGCGCACAGGATCGCCTTTCTTTGTTAGGGGCTAGCAGTGACTAGCATTTTAAGAAGAGCTCAATTACAGCGTACATGTGCAGACATGGTCAACACCTTATATTATAAGGTTTAGAAAGCAAATGTTACAAAAGTCTTTTTTGTGATTCTTTTTATAGGCCGAGGTCTTGGTTTTAGGTGTGTAAGCTACAGGGAGATCTGATGGGAAAATGTCAGCACGTAGTCTTCTAGAGTCTTGGGGCCGTATTTATACTCTGGTTGCGCCGAATTTGCGTCGTTTTTTTCGACGCAAATTCGACGCTAAACTAACGCCAACTAACGCCATATTTATACTATGGCGTTAGACGCTTCGGGCGCCAAAGTGCCCGGAGTGAGCGTCATTTTTTAGCGTGAACCCCTTCCTTGCGTTAATGAGATGCAAGGGAGGCGTTCCCGTCTAAAAAAATGACTCCCAGGCCTTTACGTGGTATTTATACTCCCGGGCAAAAATGACGCCCGGGAGTGGGCGTGGCCAAAAACGGCGCATTTGCGCCGCTTTTTAACGCCTGGGTCAGGGATGGGGTTAAGGGACAAGTGGGCTCAAAATGAGCCCACAGTGCCCTCCCCTGCCCCCAGGGACCCCCCTGCCACCCCTGCCCACCCCAGGATGACACCCAAGGATGGAGGGACCCATCCCAGTGAAGTACAGGTAAGTTCAGGTAAGTATAATTTTTGTTATTTTTCTATTTTTTTTTGTGGCATAGGGGGGCCTTATTTGTGCCCCCCTACATGCCACTATGCCCAATGACCATGCCCAGGGGACATACGTCCCCTGGGCATGGCCATTGGGCAAGGGGGCATGACTCCTATCTTTACAATGATAGGAGTCATGTTGATGGGGGATGGGCGTCGAAAAAAAATGGCGCAAGTCGAGTTACGACGATTTTTTCGACGTAACCTGACTTGCCCCATTTTAAGACGCCCATGCGCCATTTTCCCCCTACGCCGGCGCTGCCTGGTGTACGTGGTTTTTCTCGCGCACACCAGGCAGCGCCGGTCTGCTTGCGCCGGCTAACGCCATTCAATAAATACGGCGCCCGCATGGCGCTTCAGAATGGCGTTAGACGGCGCAAAACTTTTTGACGCTAAACTGCGTTAGCGCAGTTTAGCGTCAAAAAGTATAAATATGGGCCTTGGTTTTTAAGTCTACCAGCAGGTACCCGTGAGGTTTAGCAGTTGCGTCGTTAAAGACTTCTAAGAAAAACTGAGGGGCATATTTATACTTTACTAATTTTGATGGTCATTTGGCGCAAACAGTGCACCATATTTATACAATGACGCCCGAGCCCGCTAATGCCAAAATTCCACTGTGTGCGTCATTTTCTGGATGCGGGAAACTGCCTTGCATTAATAACATGCAAGGTAGGCATTCCTATCCAAAAAATGACTTAAACACCCGTGCGCCATATTTATGCTACCGCACAAAAATCCTGCACGGCCTGGAGGCGGAGGTGGAAAATGGTGCACAGCCCGATTTGGGTAAAAAAATAACGCCTGGGTCAGGGCAGGTGTTAAAATGGGGCAAACACACCACTACTTAAGGAAAACACACAGAAGTAACAGCAGCTCTCCAAGAGGAAGACATGGAGGGGCTTTTCATCCAGCATGCATGCCGACGCAGAGCACAGGACCAACAACATCAGCTTCTACAACACCAGCAGGGACCCCAAAGGCAACACCGAAGGCAGGAGAGGGTATTCCGCACCAGGACAACCCTTCTGGGACTCTGGCAACAAAACATCATCCAGAGGTACAGACTCAACTGGCAAGCCATTCAGCAGCTGCTGCGCAACATTGCACCACAGTTGGCACCCAGCTTGCAGACACCCCGCACCATTTCAACAGAAACCAAGCTGCTAGCACTACTCCACATGTTGGCAATTGGCTCCTTTTGAACTACTGGTGCCCTGGTTGCCGGAATCTCACAGCCCTCATTCTCTGCCTTCCTACCCAAGGTATTGGATGTCATCATCTCCCTCACACCCTGCCACATCAGCTTCCCCAACACACAGCAGAAGCAGCAGGAGATCAAACAGGGCTTCTACCAAATCAACGGCTTCCCACACGTGCTTGGTGCCATTGACAGTACACATGTACGCATTGTGCCACCTGCTGCAACCGAACATCTATAATGCAACAGGAATCACACACACTCCATCAATGTGCAGGCCATTGTCGATCACCGGGGATTGATCACCAACATCGTGGCAAAGTATCCTGGGATTGTACATGATTCATTCATCTTCCGTCACTGCACCATCAATCAACACTTCCAGGATGGACGATATGGAAATGGCCTACTTGTTGGTAAGTACAGAAACCTACTTATATTCACACTGCACAGCAACCCTGTAGGACACACAACACATACACCACTACATTGACACGTGGCGAGGAAGACACTGAGGTTGTGACATTGCTAGGCATGTGTCATATCCTGACCCATTTGGATACACACCTATGGACAAATGACAGATCCAAATAACAACAGAACGCACTCGACAGACACACGGGAACAATTTAAAACAACACAATGACAATGACATGGCCTTAACTGGCAGTACAACTTGGAAGATCAATCTTTCAATATCACATCAATAACACTCAATCAAACACCCTTCCAAGCAATAAGTACTGTGTACGGGGTGTGTAATGTGTTTCGCTGCAGGTCAAACACCATGAGACACATAGCGTGATGATGATTCTAATGAAGGTGACATGGAATAATTGAGGCAGTACCAATATCTCACAACACTCCTGTTCTGACATTGCTCACTACAAATAAGCAAGTGGACTGTGCTAAGAACACATATTGCTAATGGTCCATCCTAGAAGCTTAGGATTCCACACAATAACACAAACACCGATGAGTCAGACAACACAAGAGAACAACTGCCATGCAAAGTGATAATCATTGTGCAAGCAACATCAACATTTTCTCACTCATTTTCTCTTTCAGCTGATCAGGGGCATGGGATCCAGCCATGGATCATGACCCCATCTGCAAACCCAAGCACAGCATCAGAGCGTGCCTATAATGAGGCACATCAGAGGACACGCACCATAGTTGAGAGGACCTTTGGCATCCTGAAGTCAAGATTCAGGTGCCTCAACATCACCGGAGGCAGCCTCCTATACTCACCAGAAATGGTTTGCAAGATCATTTTGACCTGTGCCATCCTGCACAACATATGCGTAAGGAGGAACATTCCCCTATATGAACCCAATGCCACAAATGCCTGAAGAGGAGGAAGAGGATGACGTTGTCCATCAACATGAGGGGGACCATCCAAACACAGCTGCAGGATTGCGTCGGAGACAACACATTGTCCAAAAATTTCTTTTAACTGTACTCACCATCACCACAGTCTTACCATATGTCAATAAACCCCTATTCTAATCACTATATCGTGGTCTGAGTAATCATTTTTGCATCACATTATCCCTAAGAATCATAATCATAGTGTAGCCTCATGGAGCATTGCAGAAATACATATTAGGATGCTGAAAAATCCACATCACATTTGATGGGTATGAATGTACACCCAACTTCACACACACTGGAAATGACATATATCATGTCCATTTCACATTTGAAGGGCAATAGCAGAGGATCCCAGCTATTTCACACATACATGTTGGCAACATGGTTCATTGCAGCATATGGCACACAACTAAGACACCATCATTCACTAAGGAACAAAATGCCTCATGAATGAGGCAGTGGATGTGCTATAGCAGTGGTAACAAGAAGGAATGACCAGACCCATGACAGCAGTAAGTGTGACATCAGCTATCTTTGCAAGGAGTATGTGTGACAGGAAATCCATGTAAGCAGCAAATGGATAGCATGAGTGCTCCAGGTATGACTAGCATTGCTCACAAGACATCCCCTGCACATGCCATCTCAGGTCATAAGTCCTGTCACTGCCATGTTCTCAGTCTCACCCCACCCTTCTTCAGGGGGTCTTGGAAATGGAATATTTGTACCCAGATAATCCCTCATCTACCCACACCCAGACTCACATTCTGACTCCAGTGTGCTTCCCTCTTTAGTATGGTATGCCATAGTCATTGTTCATCTGTCTGCATGGACTTCTGGTCGAATAATGCACTGCCTTGTAGTCTGTAGGACCTATAGTCACCTGTCCATTGCTTCCCATGTGAAAGGTACTGTTGGCCCTTTGAACTTGATTCTCACCTACAGGACTTGTGAGAGACTGAAGCTGCACACACCTGTGTGCACCTCCATGCAGACCAGCCATTTGAACATGCACTGCCCTTGCATCTGCCTGGAACAGCATAAAAACTGCCATTATATGTATAACACTGTTATGCATTGCCCTATAAATCACATGGGTAGCACAGGCCTTGGGTTATTGTGTTACGATCCAACACACAGGACAAATACACTTTTCATTTTCCACAGTGTTGTGCCAGCTTTGACCAGTCTCAGTCTGCTCACTGTGTATTTGCCTCGTTCATTTTTGTTTCTGATTGACCCTGCATCCTGTTAGCCTGACTGGTTCCTGTCTTTGCGTCACCATAAAGGTTCCCTTTGGCCACATTTGTCTCATAGTTGCTTTCCATGCCCTCACTCTCCTCTTGGGGTATTGTGTCATGTAGGTCTATAATGAATACTCAAATACATATATTATAGCATAATCAGTTTACTTATTGTATCATGGGGTGGAACTTGTCTTCAAATAGCCTCATCATGTCCCATCCCTTGTCTGGGTTTCATGTATGCATGAGTGACAAATAGTGACAGTGTACCATGGCTGCATGCATGGATTGGGTATGGTGCCTCCAGCACACCAAACAACTTTAGATAATGTGCTAAAATGTCAACACATGTTTGTACCCTGACAGTCCACACTGATTCACATTGCCCCCAACATATTGATGGGGCTTGTGTGGTGAATAGCTGTGAGATTAATCAGCACAGAGGCACTGATGTTCCCAGCTGCAGTGGGAATTTCAGAGGCCCCCCTGTGTACAAATGTTGTGATGAAACCTGCCAGTTTTAAATTCCTGCTCCATTAACTTTGTGAGCACACCAAGGATGCCCTGTTGTCGGTCACATAAAATGTCTGAAGGGCGATAGCTGGACTATCCCCATGTGTGTTTTCAATTCCTCCTTGGCTTTCCTTCAAGTCAGCTGTGATGGATACTTTGTAAAAGCAGGAAATGGCTCCACAGACTCATGAGTGCACCTGCACGTAACTGTGACAACATGGACCCCAATTATGACACAGGCTACACATGGCCTCACACACTTGAACTGGACACCTTTGTGCAATTCACCACTGGAAATATGTGCACACGTGCTGCTTGGTCTGCTAGTCCTCCACTGCCACAGGAGAAACATAGGTCTTTAATATGACTCAAACTGTGGCATGACATTACATTTGTGGATTGTTTTTGGGACTCGGTGTCACAAATACCGTACCCACATAGCATTTTCCAATGCCTGACTCATGGATAGTATACAAACAAGTGCCCAGGAAGTGGTATCCAACATTCCAGGACATGTGATGGCCTAGTCTTGGAACTTTGCCATGATCAACCGTCTTCTATCTATCCTGTGCATGGTTTGTCATTGTAGATGCTTCTGTCCCAAAAAAGCTGGGAAGTTCACACAGAATTTGTTGCTACGTGTAATGACAAACACATTTCCTTTCTCATTTCCACACTGAATAGCATCTGATGGTTGGCCACATTGAGAACACATGCATACAAGCACATTTAAGAAAATGCGTCTTTTGATGTTCACACAGTGGGACAACTACATTAGTAAGGGCCAATTTATACACATTGGCACACAGGCAATGAGTTACTGTGTTGAGTTGCGTAGCCTTGCTATCCTCTATTGACACAAACATGCCCAAACTGGGTAATACTAATTTGTATTCCACACGTTTGGCCATCTATTGCGTCAGTGAAGAGTGCAAATCCCGTACAACAACTAGAGGATCATGGTCCGCAGTAGTATGATCTGTCACATGTGCCCATACACCGGAATGCACAATGTAGCTGCAAACAGCGTATCTCTGTATAGTCACACCTGTCATGTACTATTAAAATTGAGAAATTACCCAAACCCAGTAAAAGACAGACATTTTGTTGAATACGCATTAAAAAAGACGCACATGCGTCAAAAAATTCCGCATATGCATTGAAAAATGACGCTCACTGCCATGATACATCCATTGGCCCTGAGCGGTAATTTCCACACTGTACCCCATGAAATTGGTTAAGTATGAAAAATAATCATTGAAAATATAGATGCGGGGTCATTTCTAAGCATGTGCGTAAAAAAAAAAATGACGCACAGACTGTAAGAGTTATAATATTTTGACGCACACAAATAAAAACGCACCGCATTTGAGGCAGGAAGTGATGTAATAGGACATCCTGTTTACAGAATTGGTACAGTGGGTGTACTTTCACTTTCACTTTGCAGTCTGTGATTTTTGTTGACTCTGTGGCTGTGTTTGGACTTGTCTCTCTGTGCATATTGTGAATTTGTCTCCTGTGTGATCTTTAAATTGTCTTTTGGTGTTTCCTAAGTGTCTGTGTTATCCTGTGTAAGTGTATTTTTGTCATTTCTGGTGTCTAATTTTGTCTTTGTACTGTTGGGAGTCTGTTGTGGGTAGTGTTAGTTTGGGGATAGTTGGGCAGTTTTACTGTTAATTAGTTATCATTTCCCTCTCCTCCTTTCCCTTCATTATCCTCTGTACCCCTTTATTACTTCTGTTTTTTCAAGCACGTTGGGTAGGCACGTCTTGGTAGGATGGGAGAGGAGGAGCTGGGGGGATTTATTTGGCTGGTGTGCCACTTCCTCCCATTAATGATTGAAGCAGGTGGCCGTGTGATACAGGGGTATCACACAATGGCAAGGAGGCTACGGTGGGCAAAGGTCCTGTATCATCTAAAAAGAATATACAACACACCGCGCAATGACCACCAGCTAAAAAACCTTTGGGCTGACCTGGTTGCCTGGGAGCAAGACCTGCTGGACCACCTGGGGACTGTGATTGGTGGCCCTGTTCGTGAGTACAATTCAGAGTAAAGTGCACATTTAAATACTCTGTAGTGACAGTAGCATATTTGTTCATATGCTTCAGGCAATGTTTTTGGACACGTGGAATGCAAATGAAACATACATTTACTGTGAGGTATACAAAAATTCCTACACATTACCATCATTTGTTGACGCTACAGCTGCACTAACTTACAAAACACAACAGGAGCATGTAAATTAGTGCTGCCTTCACGTCAATCGATGATGCAAATATGGCTCTAACATATGTTTTATGCATGGTCCGTTTTCAGGAAATAATGTGTCGCCCAATTATTTCTGATACATGTCTGAACTGGATTCTGACATATACGTAACAAGTTATATCTGACCTCAGGTAACATCTTAGGCTAATAGTTGGACTTGGTTGTGCCGTAATTAAATTAGGGATGGATGCCAAAAGTAATGCACACGGGTTCATATCAAAATGTTTGGTGCAACTTACCATAGCTGTAGCACATAAAAAGAAGCAAATTATACAAATTGAGGGGTAACAACTATCCATGGTCCTCTGTACATCGTACCTGTGTGTTTTACATTGGTCTTAGTCACAATAGCTGGCCTCGTGCTAATGCATTTGCCATCTCTGTTACACTATTGCCATGTACTTCTCCTAAGTTATGGGATCATCATGGGATACCTGACGTTGGGGAATGAATGATCACAATGGATTAAGTGCATGATGTCATGCAAGGGACCATTGACCAATTCCATCATACATATAAAGTTGACTAATACTTAGATAGTTTAGTTTGGCACACCCATGCTGATCAAGTGCAGCATATGTTTAATAACTAATGTCCCAGTATAGAGGCTATCACTGACATAGGTATATGCTAAGATCAGTAGACCAGCATTCCTGTGACTGCTGTCATTCCGAAGGTACATACAAATTGAAAACTACATCATCATGATTGACACACTGGTACATTTGCCAAACCATGTATTAATAATATCACAGTGTCAGTTTGCTATATATCCGCTGATCAACCAAATTGGCAAATGTAAGATGATGAATGTGGCTCATCTGTGATTTTCGAAACCCAAATTGGGTAAACAGGGCAATGAGAGACACATTTCAGGTGATATGACTACACCTGTGCCCATGCAGTCTGTCATGGATGAATACAATATACACTGTCAACATATATCTCTTGTTGCATCCAAACATGAAAACTGGTCAAACCATGGCTAGCCTCAAACTGTCACCAAATAATGCACAGGATCCATGCCATTATGGTGTCATAGGGGGCATATGTCGCTCAGGGTACCCTTTTAATGTAGCATATGTACTTAGACACATCACAGGCCCTACATGTAAGGGACCATAGTAAGCATGATAAATCATGCCCTTAATTCAACCCACAGGTGCGTCACACAGTAAAGGATTGTCCTTTGATGCCCAAACCACAATACCTGAGTGACTGGGTTTGCAGTCCTCCAGGAAAGTGGCTTTGAATGTCTCTCATTGATACACATGATGAGAGGAGTACACTCCATAAATGAGTCTGAAACAATTGATAGAGCATGTTTGTCAACACATGATAGTTAGGGCCACTGCATGTGTGCAGATATGTGTGTATCACTCACTGGAGTGACCGGGTCTGTACATGTTTGCAGTGGTACGTCTGTTGCAGTATCATCATGCCTGAGAGGCTGGATTTTCAGATTTAATGTTACACACAGTAATTGTATTTGGAAGTGTTGTACAGTGCACAGACATTAAGCACATTTCTCCCTTCCATGCTTTACAGGTGGACCTGCCCCCTACACAATCGGAGAGGTGGCTCGATTTGCGGACCCAGACATATCCAGCAAGTGTTGATATTTCAGTTCTGTGTTGTGTTTGCAGCTGTTGTGTGATTAACTCTTGTGTGGTGGACACATTGCAAGGTATGATGTGCTGGTAAATTATCAGATATGTTACTTGAGTGGAGTATCACTTTTTTCCATCTTTGAGTTGGACAATCATTAGCATATAGTCGTATTTTGGGATTGTAGTGCAGCCCTGTAGGCATGGCCATGTGAATAGGGTGACATTTGTTGTTAATTTTTTTAAAAAGAAAATTTAGCAGAGGGCCATATTTATGATTTAGTCAGCAAGTCAGACCCTGAATCTCACAGAATAGGGATGCCAAAGTCTTACCCACAGACTTGAGCCTCCCTGTTCACTAATGAACATGTTTGACTGTATGTTTGATTTCCTAGCAGCATGTAGCTCCACATGTTGTCCTAAGAGTATGTGGCACTTGAGTACAATGTCATAGGTGTGCATGCAGCTCATGGCCAGATGTGTGCTTGCATCTATCTTCTTGTTGTAAGTCATGTATTACTGGTATGAAATGATGTTGACAATTGTCTGCATTTCATAACATAAATGTGAACAGGATTGTCCAAGGTTTGGGTGTATCCTAGTTGGACATCCTCCTTACCTGTGGAGGACTGCCCAAACCCATGTACAGCTGCCCAAAGCTTCCTGGGTGTCCTAGATGTTTGAAAGTATTTGTTGCTTGTCCATCCCCCCCCTCAGGCACAGGCGTAGGGTTATGAAATGTGTACCTAGGACTGATGATCCAAGTTTAGTACACAGACATGTAAATCTGTAAATCACTTGTCCAAAACTAGGATACCCACTCATGATTAGCAACTGCATTCTATCCTGGCATTCCATTTACAAATCACATATTTTGTGGCCCTTGATTGTCATCCAGAAGATAGTCATTAGTTGGCCTGTCACATGTGGAGGACTTGCAGCATTTTTTACGTGACAAATGGCTGAACAAGAATGCATAGGTTATTAAAGTTGTTACACATCTTTTAGAGCATTGCTGTGCTGTTTGATAGGCCATGTGTAGGCTGCGTTGGCATGTACTTCCTCAGGGACAATCAGTGATCTGTATGATATTATGGCCTGTTTCTGGTACTTTAGATGTATTGTCTGATTTACTTCTGTAGCCATATCACACAATGAAGTACCTAATGTTTTGTTTTATATTTTTTTTAACAGGTGCCAATATGAATCCCATCCAGATTTGGGAGTTTCAGTGCCGGGAGATGCGTTACCGCCACATTCTGGAGTCTGGGTTCCGCAACATGGCATGGCGTTATCGCCATGAAAGAGCCTCCGGAGTGTGGAGGGCATTTGCCCAAGGGGGCCCTTCCGTGTCCACCACAGACACCACCACCAGCACCACCACTACCACCCAGGTGGCACCAACCATAGCAGGCAGCACTGCTGGACCGTCAACCTCCACTGCTACCGGACCTATCACAGCACCACCTGCACCTCCTCCTACACACATGGCACTGACAATGGGACATACTTCTTCAACTGGCACCCAGACCACTCCTGCTGCAGTCATTGACCCAGCAGATTTTCAACAGATGCAACGTGACATTGACCTACGTTGAGGAAAATGAACAGGCTGCAGCAGGAAGTGGCACAAGTGAATAGGAGGGTGCATGCCATAAAGAAGACCCTGTGGAGGGCGAACTTGGAAATATTTTACCCTCAGCCATGATTCCCTCCCCTCCCTCCTCTTTCCTGGTTCTTTTCATTAGTGGGTTCATGGGGCTTAGTGTTAGGTTAGAATAGTCTGTTAGTTTAGTTAGTAGTAGTGGGAGGAGGGGTGGGGGAATTATACTTTTAATATCTGTTTTTTATTATGTGTGTGGGTGGGGATGAAGTTGGGGTTTTGGTGTTAAAAAATATAATAAAAAAAAGTATTAAAAAAATCTAAAAAAATATATATTTGTTTAACATAAGATAGTATGTGTTTAGGTTAGTATATGTTGTCGTCCATGTGTCCCGTCTTATAAGGGGGGGGTTGATGTTTAGATCGTTTCGTTAAATGTGATAGGTACGTTTAGCTTAGGTAGTTAGGGCCAGTTGTGGGTAATGTGTAGTTAGGATAGGTTAGGTTAGGTAAGGTATTTCCCCAGGTTTTAGCTTCCTTTTTTACTGTTAAATAAATATTTAGGTAATCCTTTACATTATGTGTCACATGTTTGGGGATCAGGGCCTTGGCATGGTAGAACAGTGTTTCTTTATTATTTGTATTTGTGTCCCATCCTGCAACCAAAGCCCACTTGAACTGTTACATTGGCATCTACACCAGAGCTACTTTTCTAAGAATCTGCCATCCATTGCACCCACCACTCAAGGTTCCTATGGATCTCAAAGTGGTGTTAATTTTTGATGTATGTTTTCAATCTCACATACTTTGTGACCAGATTTGGTATTGAGGACACTGTGTTAAGTCTGCCTGCAGCCTGATGTTCAAGTGAAGCCTTATAAGGTGAGTGGTAGTATGATCTCATGTAGTATGGTATACATAACTCACACCTACCATTTGTTACATTGTTCATCCAGGTTACATATTTGTACGTACACTCATACACATCCATTCATGGTGTATGGTGTGTGTTAGGAAAAATTTGGGTCAAATGTCACATACGTAAATATTGGCTTGAAGAAAAAGTTGAAGGCAATCATTTTTGGCTTAGACATCCCTTGAGGAAGCGTTATTCTGTCCAACACAGCATTATACTGTATAGTTTCTATTTCCCTCATAATCAACCCTCAGGATGGGCAGATTATGGTACAATCCAGACCACAGTGCATAGTTATCAGCCAACATTCTTTCAGTTCAGTTGTATTGACATTCTATAATCATTGACCTGAGGTAAACATCACTGATCTCCATCACGGTTGATGTGTCACATTACACAGAGACAAAGTTGTTGTGTAAGTGTCATGCCGCGGCGGCCGCGGCTCTTACGGCGGCCGCGGCCGCGTAAGAGCCGCGGCCGCAGGCACAGGTCGCCGCGGCGCGGCATTCCTTTCATGCCGCGGCCTGTGGGCGGGCCGCGGGGGAAACCGCGGCTGGCGCACAGGCCGTGAGAGAAGCCGCGGCTCGTGCCCTTGACGCGGGAAGATCAAGGGGCCTGGTCAGGGGTTGCGCCACTCGCCGCGCCCCTTTCCTTAAGTTCTGCTTCAAAGGCAGACGCGGCAGGGCTTGAGACCCCGAGTGGGTTTCGGGCCTGACCGCGTATAGCGCATTAGTGCGCTTTACATCCAGTTTCCTACTACTGCAACTAACATCTGCACACCACTTACCAATGTCTCCAGGCAAAGGCCGAAACCTTGCACATGGTGGTATTTTTATGCCTGCCTTTTCCTTTCCCAGCATGCTACCTACTTCCTCTCTTCCCAGCATGCATTGTTTCTCTTTGTTTAGACGCATGCACCTGATTCACTATTACATTCTCTTCCCCAATCCAAGATGGTGGTGTTTCTACTTCCTGTTTCCTACTTCCTGTTTAGAGGTATATAAGGGGAATTCAGCTGCTTGTTCATTGCGCTGCAACACTCCTTGGTAGTAGTCACGCACTGATCGATTTCTTCCTACGAATCCAGTGTTTCCTGACCTGTCTTTGTTCTCCAGTTTTCCGGATCTTCAGTCCTAACGTCTTGGTGTCCTCCTTTCGTTTCAGGGAGTTCCTGTGGAGGTTTTTTACCCAACTGGGGTTTTTCCTCTGGGACTCCTTCTGGAGGGCACGGACTGTAGTGGTTTGCTCTTACCAAACAGCACCGTGGCTACTGGAAGGGGTCGCCCCTACCTCAGCCAGAGCAGAACCTGCCGGAACCGGGGCCGTTCCCCTACACTTCTCAACTTCGACGGTAAGCCCATTGAAAACCGCGACAGTAAGTGCTATTTATTTTAAAGTGCTGTAGTGCTATATGTACATTGTCCATGATTGTGAGTCCATTAGTGTGACACCTTCCATTGTGATCCTACACAAGTGCAAAAGGACATGTCATTGGACATGCTGGGTTGAAGTGTCAGACAGTGCAGAGGGACAGGATTTGCAAGGAGTTAGTGAGAGACAATAACAGGGCAGGGTGACAAGATAAACAATGGGCTGGAGAACAGTGCTTGTGAGCAGCTGTTGCAAGACTGGCATGTGACAAAGCACAGGACCTTGGTTATAGGTGGCCATGTGGCAGGGACTAGTGCTACCCGGTACTCTTACGAGTGAAGGTGATGTGTTCCACGTCTTCATCTTCTGATGTGTGTGTTGTCTCCTCTGCCCTTGGTGGTAGTGGTTGTGAAGGGGCAACACACACCTCAGTGTTTGAAGACGTGGAGTCAGACATCCCGGTAGCTGCCAACTGTGGGGCTATTAAGGGCAGTACTACAGCAAGGAGGAGCTGCTGGTTCTTAAGTATAGCAGCCACATCACTGTGGTAGGCAGCCAGGTCGGCCCTGAGGGGCTCAATATTGCATTTGTGCACGCGTTGACAGGATTGTTGTTGGAGGTGTTGCGTTAACTCTCATACAGCTGCTGATTTCTCTCATACATGTGCTGATTTCCTTCACACTTTCTTCGAGTTCATGCAAGATAGATGATCGCCCTTGCATGGCTGATGCCTGTTCTGCAGTTTACATCATGCACAAACGCATCCCCTCTAGGCTGGCTGCCATATTTTCCATCCCCACCCGCAACTCCTTGGCCAGCTCTCGCTGTACTCCAACTAGAGTTCTCTCAAAGCTGGTGCCAGTGTCATCAGAGTCCACAGCTGGGTGGGAGTACAATTGTTCCTCTGTGATGGCTGCTACTTCTGTGCTCCTCCTTGAGACTGAAGGTGGGGTCTGGAGGGTCCCAGGGACATCTTGGAGGGTCTGCTGGCTGATGTTTCACAGCTCGTCATCCATGTCATCAGGGAAGTCCAGGACAGGCATATCCCCAGGAGAGCCATTGTCCTCTGCAATGAGATATGGTACAATTAGTGTGTCTGTGTTGTGGGATTTGTAATGTGACGTGCCTGCCTTCCTACCTGTTGCACGTTGTGATCTTGGTTCTGGTTCATTACTCCTGTCTTTCATATTAGCATTCTCCCATGGCCTATGCCCCACCTGCATGTCACATGTATTGTGGTCAGTTAGGGGACTTGTCAGCATCACATCCTCTAGTTGTTGGTTCTACCCAAATTGTATGTTGCCACCTTCTTGTCGTACTCAACCCTCCATCTACTTACATTCTCATGGTGAGGCCTTTCACTGGCTGTGGTTGCTCTGATGGCACTAGCACCACACTTCACAATCTGGAACTGACCCAGTCTCAGATATTTCACATCCAGCTACATGTTGCTGAGACCTAGCATACTGTATACTATGTATAGCATTGGCATGGCACACTACATATGTCAGCATTGTTAGTGTGTAATGTTGATGTTGGGGAATGTGTGCTACATTGGATTGCACTGATGGTCCTAGCAGTGTTCCATTTCCTCTTCTGACTGTGAGGGTGAGTTTCACTAGCCGGTGACATATGTCCTCCCCCTCAAAGCTGTTGTCTGAGCAGTATGAAATTTGGGCTGTTTCATGGTGTCATTGGAGCTATTGTGGCCCAGGCACAGGATGGACCCTGACATATGCAGCATGGGTATGACATTAGTGCTGTGTACCTCATAATGTTTATGACAATGGCTAATGTTTGTAGCAACTATGGACAATCACATTTGACAAGATTGGAAAATTTTTCTTGGTTACAGGAGATTGATAAAGTTGCCATCCTGAGCCCTCTAATTTGTGTGTGTTTGATCCATGGGGACGTTACTGCCATTAGCTACTTGACCTGCACACACAGCAGCGGTGGTAGTGGCAACTGTTGTCACTGTTAAATTCCACTTGCAGATATGGCCTGAGACTGTTAATTGAGCCCTAGTTCATGTAGGGAGAATACCAGCTGACATGTGACAGCAGGCCAGTTTTACACTGTACCCTACCCCCCTGGACTGGCTTTACCTTTCCAACATCCTTGGCATGTCAGCATACCCCCATGCAAAGGTTGTTGGTGTAGTGTAGTACTGTGCCCCAGCGACACTTTCTTTTCTTCTTCTCCCTTTCCTGTGTCTTGTATGGGTCCTGCTGACTGGTTCCTGGTCTGTTGTCATCTTCCTGGGGTCTGCGCAAACATCTGGGATCCATTTTGGCTCTCCTTAGCACATTTTGCTGTGTTTTCGCCACTTTTTGATGTAATTGCGTCAAAAAAAGGCGCGTATCCGGTTTGCAACATAGTAAACCAGCTCACGGTCATTTTCGCATCGTTAACGTAGTTTTTCTTTACAACGTGACGCATTGGATTGAGTAAAAAAAATGACTCACACCAGTGGTTTGTGGCGCCGTGTGTCAAAGTATAAATTTGACGCCCAAGTGGCGCATGTAAGTGGCATTAGCCAGCGGTAACATTTTTGGCGCAAAACTGCGTTGGCGCAGTTTTGCGTCAAAACGTATAAATATGGCCCTGAGTCTTTCAAGGGTACATCTGCTTATAGA